>NW_027397086.1:23648303-23711813 GCF_003265705.2 Callorhinus ursinus | reverse complement strand
ACAAACAATGAATCATGGAACACTACATCAAAAACTAATGATGTAATATATGGTGATTAACATAACAATAAAAAAATTTTTTTAAAAAGAAAAGAGAAGGGGGGAGGGAGGGGGAGAGAGAAGAAGTACATAAGCTACTAGTATCGGAAATGAAAGAAGTGACTTCACTACCGAATCTACTGATTTTAAAAGGATAATAAAGGAATACTATGAGCAAATCTATCACAACTTTGATAACCTAGATAAAATGGATCAATTCCCTGAAAGATACAATTTGCCAAAATTCACACAAGAAGAAACAAACAATTTGAATAGACCTATATTTATTAAAGAAAATGAATTAGCAATAACCTTCCAAAACAAATATCACCAGGTCCATATGGATTTGCTGATAAATTCTACCATTTAAAGAATAAATTATTCCAATACTCTGTAATCTCTTGCAGAAGATAGAAACAGACAGAATACTTCCTAACTCATTCAAGGAGGCCACCATTACCCTAATACCAAAACCAGACAAAGATATGACAAGAAAAGAAAACTACAGAACAGTATCTCTTTTACATCTCTTGAAGATGTAAAAATCTTCAACAAAATATTAGCAAATTGAGTCCAACAATGTATAAAAAGAATTACACACCATGACCAAGTGGAATTTATCCTAGACATGGAAGGCTGATTCAACATTTGAAAATCAGTTAATGTAATCTATCACATCAATAGGTTAAAAAAGGAAAATCACATGATCTTATCTTTAGATGTAGGAAAAGTATTTGAGAAAATCCAACACCTGTTCATGATAAAAATTTCTCAGTAAACTAGAAATAGAAGGAACTTCTTCAACTTGATAAAGATATATACAAAAAAACCTATAGGTAACATCATATTTAATAGTAAAAACTGAAAGCATTCCCAAGATCAGGTACAAGGTAAGGATGTCCCCTCTAACCATTCCTTTTCAAAACATACTGTAAGTTCTAGTTAATGCAATAATACAAGAAAAGGAAAGAGGGGCACCTGGGTGACTCAGTTGGTTAAACATCTGCCTTTGGGGGAACCTGGGTGGCTCCCAGTTGGTTAAGTAACTGCCTTCGGCTCAGGTCATGATCCTGGAGTCCCGGGATCGAGTCCCACATCAGGCTCCCAGCTCAGCAGGGAGTCTGCTTCTCCCTCTGACCCTCTTCCCTCTCGTGCTCTCTGGCTCTCATTTTCTCTCTCTCAAATAAATAAATAAAATCTTAAAAAAAAAAAAAAAAAGCATCTGCCTTTGGCCCAGGTCATGATCCCAGGGTCCTGGGATCAAGTCCCTTATCAGGCTCCCTGGTCAGCTGGGAGTCTCCTTCTCCCTCTGCCCCTCTCCCCTGCTCATGCTGTCTCTCTCTCTCACATGCTCTTTCTTTCAAATAAATAAATAAAATCTTTTTTAAAAATAATAAAATTGCACACCTTAAAAAAAAAGGAAAGGAAATAGAAGATAAACTGAGAAGAAAGAAATAAAACTGTCTTTGTTTATAGGTGACATAATTGTGTAGAAAATCCAAAAGAAATGACAAAAAAATCCTGGAACAAATAAGTGATTATAGCAAGGTTATAGGATACAAAGTTAAACACATAGGTCAATCACATTTTTTTTCTTAAGATTTTTTTTACTTATTTGATAGAGACACAGCGAGAGAGGGAACACAAGCAGGGGGAGTGGGAGAAGGAGAAGCAGGCTTCCCGCCGAGCAAGGAGCCCAATGCAGGGCTCGATCCCAGGACCCTGGGATCATGACCTGAACTGAAGGCAGATGCTTAACGACTGAGCCACCCAAGCACCCCAGTCAATCACATTTCTATATACCATCAATGAACGAGTGGAATTTGAAATTAAAAACACAATACCAGTTATATTGGCAACCAAAAAATTAATATAATTTGATATAAATATAACAAAATATTCACAGTATCTACATGAGGAAAACTGCAAAACTCTGATGAACAAAATAAAGAACTAATAGACTCAATATTGTCAAGATGTCAGTTCTTCAAGACGTGATCTACAGATTCAGTGTAATTCTGTGGATATCAATAAACTGATTCTGACATTTGTATGGAAAGGCCAGAATAGACAACAAAATATTGAAGAGAATAGTTGGAAGACTGACAGTAGTCAACTTCAAGACTCACCATAAAGCTACAGTAATCAAGACAGTGTGGTACTGGCAGAAGAATGGATAAATAGATCAAAAGAACAAAACAGAGATCCCAGAAATACAACCAGAAACACAGTCAACTGATCTTTAACAAAGGAGCAAAGACAATATAATGGAGCAAAGACGGTCTTCAACAAATAATGTTATAACTGGACATGCACATGCTAAAAATAAATCTAAAATGGATCACAGATCTAAACATAAAACCATACAAAACTCTAAAATTCCTAAAAGATAACATAGGAGAAAACCTAGATGATCTTGAGTGTGGCTATGACTTTTTAGATAAAACACCAAAAGCATGATCCATGAAAGAAATAACTGGTAAGCTGGACTTCATCAAAATTAAAAACTGCTCTGGGAAAGACAATGTCAAGATGATGAGAAAACAAGCTACAGAACAGGAGAACGTACGCGCATAAGACACATCTGATAAAGGACTGATATCCAAAATGTGCAAAGAACTCTTAAAACTCAAGAAAACAATCAGACCAAAAAATGTATCAAAGACCTTAACAGAGACCTCACCAAAGAGTTTCTCACAAAACTAAACCTACTTTTATCATATGATCCAGCAATCACACTCTTTGGTTAACGTACCCAAAGGAGTTAAAAACATATGTCACATAAAAACCTCCCCATGGATGTTTATAGCAGCTATATTCCTTTTTTTCTCTCGAAATTTTTATTTAAATTCTAGTTAGTTAACATATAGTGTAATATTGGTTTCAGGAGTAGAATTTAGTGATTCATCACTTACATATAACACCCAGTGCTCATCATAACAAGTGCCCTCCTGAATACCTATCACCCACCTAGCCCATCCCCCACCCACTTCCCTCCATCAACCCTCAGTTTGTTCTCTTTTGTTAAGTCTCTTATGGTTTTATTCTCTCTCTCTCTCTTTTTATCTTCCCATATGTTCATGTTTTGTTTCTTTAAATGCACATTACTAAGTGAAAAAAGCCAATCTGAAAAGTGTACATACTGTATGATTCCAATAATATGGCACTTGGGACAAGGAAAAAAACATGGAAACAGTAAAAAAGATCAGTGGTTGCCAGGGGCTGCAGGTTGGGGTGAAAAAGATGCATACGTAGAGTATATAGAAGAGTGAAAATACTTTGTGTATACCATAATGATGGGTACATGTGATGACACATTTGTGTAAACCCACAGAATGTACACCAAGAGTGAACCATCATGTAAACTATGCACTTTGGGTAATTATGATGTGTTAATGTAAGTTCATCAATTGTAACAAATGTACCACCGCAGTGGGAAATGTTGACAATGGGGGAGGTTGTGAATGTGCAGAGTCAAGTAGTATATGGGAAGTCTCTGTACCTTCCCCTCAATATTACTGTGAACCTAAGACTTCTCTAATAAAGCCTTAATTTAAAAAAAGTAGTCCCCCCAAAATAATATCCCCATAGCTCACTGACGCTTTGTTTTGTTTTACAGTTTTCTTTTCTTTGTGTATTTCATTTTTTATATTTTCTTTTGCTATGTCAAGTTCACTTATCAATTCTTATGCAATATCTAATCTGATATTAATTTTGTCCAGTGTACTTTTCATCTCAACTATTATAATTATCTTTTTTAAAGTTTTTATTTTAATTCCAGTTAATTAACATACAGTGTTATATTAGTTTCAGGTGTATGATATAGTGATTCAACAATTCTATACATCACTCAGTATTCATCATGACAAGTGCACTCCTTAATTCCCATCACCTATTTCACCCATCTTCCCACCCACCTCCCCTCTGGTAACCATCAGTTTGTTCTTTATAGTTAAGAGTTTGTTTCTTGGTTTCCCTCTCTCTCTCTTTTCCCTTTGTTCATTTGTTTTGTTTTTTAAATTCCACACATGAGTGAAATTATATGGTATTTATCTTTCTCTGACTGACTCATTTCATTTAGCATTATACTCTGTAACTCCATCCATCCTGCTGCAAATGGCAAGGTTTCATTCATTTTCATGCTGAAAAATATTCCATTATATATATATATGTATATATATGTATATATATGTATAACATATTCCATTATATATCATATATACACACATAATACATATATTATGTAATATATATACATACACACACCGTATCTCCATCCATTCATCAGTTGAAAATCTTGACTCTCGGGGCGCCTGGGTGGCTCAGCTGGTTAAGCGACTGCCTTCGGATCGAGTCCCGCATTGGGCTCCCTGCTCAGCAGGGAGTCTGCTTCTCCCTCGGACCCCCCCCCCCCTCCCCTTTCCTTATTTTCTTCCCTCTCCAAAAAAAAAAAAAAAAATTTTTAAAAAAAAAAAAAAAGAAAATCTTGACTCTACCACTGGCTAATTGTATAATTTTAAACAAATTACTTAATATATTTGGGTCCTAGTTTCTTAGTCTGTAATATCAGGGATCAAAAAAAACCACAGAAAAGGGCACCTGGGTCGCTCAGTTGGTTAAGCATCTGACTCTTGGTTTTGGCTCGGGTTGTGATCTCAGGGTTGTGGGATCAAGCCCTGTGTTGGGCTCTGCACTCAATGAAGAGTCTGCTTGTCCCTCTCCCTCTGCTCTTCCCCCCATTCTCTCACTCAAATTAATAAATAAAATCTTTTTAAACATAGGAGCTCCTGGGTGGCTTAGTCGCTCGGCGTCTGTCTTCAGCTCAGGTCATGATCCCAGGGTCCTGGGACTGAGCCCCACATCGGGCTCCCTGCCCAGCAGGAAGCCTGCTTCTACCTCTCCCACTGCTCCTGCTTGTATTCCTGCTCTCCCTATCTCTCTCTGTCAAATAAATAAATGAAATCTTTAAAAAAATAATCTTTTTAAAAATAAATCAGAGATCGGGGTGCCTGGGTGGCTCAGTCGTTAAGTGTCTGCCTTCGGCTCAGGTCATGATCCCAGCGTCCTGGGATAGAGCCCCGCATTGGGCTCACTGCTCAGCGGGAAGGCTGCTTCTCCCTCTCCCACTCCCCCTGCTTGTGTTCCCTCTCTCACTGTGTCTCTCTCTGTGTCAAATAAATAAAATCTTTAAAAAAAATTAATCAGAGATGAAACCTCTTATCAAAATCCATTTATTCTTCCTTTTTATTATTTTCCTTTCTTCCTAATAGTGAAACTGTCAATCCCAATTTTGAAGAAGGTCTGCTTTGTAAGAACACATCTTAAATATTTCTTCTGTACCCTTCACATAATTCTTCTAGCATTATGTCCTACCATTCTTTTCATTTACTCTTGTACAGTGAGTATTTATATTCTTCACACTAGGTTGATAGAAAATTCAGAAAGCGGGGCACCTGGGTGGCTCAGTCGGTTAAGCCTCTGCCTTTGGCTCAGGTCATGATCCCAGGGTCCTGGGATTGAGCCCCTCATCGGGCTCCTTGCTCAGCAGGAAGCCTGCTTCTCCTTCTCCCACTCCCCCTGCTTGTGTTCCTATTCTTGCTGTCTCTCTCTCTGTCAAATAAATAAATAAAATATTTAAAAAAAGAAAAAAAAAGAAAATTCAGAAAGCAATAAGATATAGTTCTACTCTCATTCAAAATAGAAGGAGTGATAAAAAGCTTCCAGGACAAATAGAAACTAAAAGAATTTGTGATCACCAAACTAGCCCAACAAGAAATATTAAAAGGGATCCTCTAAGCAAAGAGAGAGCCCAAAAGTAACATAGGCCAGAAAGAAACAGAGACAATATACAGTAACAGTCACTTTACAGATAATATAATGGCACTAAATTCATATGTTTCAATAGTTACTCTGGATGTAAATGGGCTAAATGCTCCAATCAAAAGACACAGGGTATCAGATTGAATAAAAAAGCAAAACCCATCAATATGCTATCTGCAAGAGACTCATTTTAGAGCCAAAGACACCTCCAGATTGAAAGTGAGGGGGTGGAAAACAATTTATCATGCTAATGGACATCAAAAGAAAGCTGGGGTGGCAATCCTTATATCAGACAAATTAGATTTTAAACCAAAGACTGTAATAAGAGATGAGGAAGGACACTATATTATAATTAAAGGGTCTACCCAACAAGAAGACCTAACTATTGTAAATATTTATGCCCCTAACATAGGAGCAGCCAATTATATAAGCCAATTAATAACAAAATCAAAGAAACACATTGATAATAATACAATAATAGTAGGGGACTTTAACACCCCCCTCACTGCAATGGACAGATCATCTAAGCAGAAGATCAACAAGGAAATAGGGCTTTGAATGACACACTGGACCAGATGGACTTCACAGATATATTCAGAACATTCCATCTTAAAGCAACAGTATACACATTCTTCTCAAGATCACACGGAACATTCTCCAGAACAGATCACATACTGGGTCACAAATCAGGTCTCAACTGGTACCAAAAGATTGGGATCATTCCCTGCATATTTTCAGACCACAATGCTTTGAAACTCGAACTCAATCACAAGAGGAAAGTTGGAAAGAACTCAAATACATGGAGGCTAAAGAGCATCCTACTAAAGAATGAATGGGCCAACCAGGAAATTAAAGAAGAATCTTAAAAATTCATGGAAACAAGTGAAAATGAAAACACAACTGTTCAAAATCTTTGGGATACAGCAAAGGTGGTCCTAAGAGGGAAGTATATGGCAATACAAGCCTTTCTCAAGAAACAAGAAATGTCTCAAATACACAATATTACCTTACACCTAAAGGAGCTGAAGAAAGAACAGCAAATAAAGCCTAAACCCAGCAGGAGAAGAGGAATAATAAAGATTAGAGCAGAAATCAATGAAATAGAAACCAAAAGAACAGTAGAACAGATCAACGAAACTAGGGGCTGGTTCTTTGAAAGAATTAATAAGATTGATAAACCCCTGGCCAGACTTATCAAAAAGAAAAGAGAAAGGACCCAAATAAATAAAATCATGAATGAAAGAGGAGAGATCACAACCAACACCAAAAAAAAAATACCAATAATTATAAGAACATATTATGGGTAACTATATGCCAACAAATTAAGCAATCTGGAAGAAATGGATGCATTCCTAGAAATGTATAAACTACCCAAATTGAAACAGGAAGAAATAGAAAACCTGAACAGACCCATAACCAGCAAGGAAATTGAAGCAATACTAAAAAATCTTCCAACAAACAAGAGCCCAGGGCCAGATGGCTTCCCATTTAAAAGAAGAATTAATACCTGTTCTTCTGAAGTTGTTTCAAAAAATCGAAATGGAAGGAAAACTTCCAAACTCTTTCTATGAGGCCAGCATTATCTTGATCCCAAAACCAAAGACCCCATCAAAAAGGAGAATTACAGACCAATATCCTTGATGAACATGGATGCAAAAATTCTCATCAAAATACTAACCAACAGGATCCAACAGTACATTAAAAGGATTATTCACCACGACCAAGTGGGATTTATTCCTGGGCTGTAAGGGTGGTTCAACATCCACAAATCAATCATTGTGATATATACTATATAAATAAAAGAAAGGAGGAGAACTGTATGATCCTCTCAATAGATGCAGCAAAAGCAT
The DNA here is from genome assembly GCF_003265705.2 of Callorhinus ursinus. Taxonomy (NCBI): domain Eukaryota; kingdom Metazoa; phylum Chordata; class Mammalia; order Carnivora; family Otariidae; genus Callorhinus; species Callorhinus ursinus. Next base: position 23,704,104 of record NW_027397086.1, on the reverse strand, counting down.
TTGACAAAGTACAGCATCCTTTCTTGATTAAAACTCTTCACAGGGTAGGGATAGAGGGAACATACTTCAATACCATAAAAGCCATATATGAAGAGCCCACAGCGAATATTATATTCAATGGGGAAAAACTGAGAGCTTTTCCCCTAAGGCCAGGAACACTGCAGGAATGTCCACTCTCACTACTGCTGTTCAACACAGTACTAGAAATCCTAGTCTCAGCAATCAGACAACAAAAAGAAAGAAAAGGCATCCAAATAAGCAAAGAAGAAGTCAAACTCTCACTCTTCACAGATGACATGATACTCTATATGGAAAACCAAAAAGACTCCACCCCAAAATTGCTAGAACTCATAGAGGAATTTAGCAAAGTGGCAGGATATAAAATCAATGCACAGAAATTGGTTGCATTTCTATACACCAACAATGAGACAGAAGAAAGAGAAATTAAGGAGTTGATGCCATTTACAATTACACCTAAAACCATAAGATTTCTAGGAATTAACCTAACCAAAGAGGCAAAGGATCTGTACTCAGAAAACTTAGAGCACTCATGAAAGAAATTGAAGAAGACATAAAGAAATGAAAAAATGTTCCATGTTCATGGACTGGAAGAACAAATATTGTTAAAATGTCTATGCTACCTAAAGCAATCTACACATTCAATGCAATCCCTATTAAAACACCATCAACTTTTTTCACAGAAATGGAACAAATAATCCTAAAATTCGTTATGAAACCAGAAAAGACCCCAAATAGCCAAAGGAATGTTGAAAAAGAAAACCAAAACTGGTGGCATCACAATTCTGGACTTCAACCTCTATTACAAAACTGTAATCATCAAGATAGTATGGTGCTGGCACAAAAACAGACACATATATTAATGGAACAGAATAGAGGACCCAGAAATGGACTCTCAACTCTATGGTCAACTAAATCTTCGACAAAGCAGGAAAGAATGTCCAGTGGAAAAAAGACAGTCTCTTCAACAAATGGAGTTGGGAAAATTGGACAGCCATATGCAGAAGAATGAAACTGGACCATTTCCTTACACTGTACACAAAAATAGACTCAAAATGGATGAAAGACCTATATGTGAGACAGGAACCCATTAAAATCCTACAGAAGAACAGAGGCAACAACCTCTTTGACCTCGGCCACAGCAACTTCTTCCTAGACACATCGCCAAAGGCAAAGGAAACAAAGGCAAAAGTGAACTATTAGGACTTCATCAAGATAAAAATCTTTTTCACAGCAAAGGGAACAATCAACAAAACCAAAAGATAACTGACAGAATGGGAGAAGATATTTGCAAATGATACATCAGATAAAGGGCTAGTATCCAAAATCTATAAAGAACTTATCAAACTCAGCACCCAAAGAACAAATAATCAAATTAAGAAATGGGCAAAAGACATGAACAGACATTTCTCCAAAGAAGACATCCAAAAGGCCAACAGACACATGAAAAAGTGTTCAACATCACTTGGCATCAGGGAAATATAAATCAAAATCACAACGAGATACCACCTCACACCAGTCAGAATGGCTAAAATTAACAAGCCAGGAAATGACAGATGTTGGAGAGGATGTGGAGAAAGGGGAACCCTCCTACACTGTTGGTGGGAATGCAAGCTAGTGTAGCCACTCTGGACAACAGTATGGAGGTTCCTCAAAAAGTTAAAAATAGAGCTACCCTACAACCCAGAAATTGCATTTTGGGTATTTATCCCAAAGATATAAATGTAGTGTATGTAGGGCACCTGCACCCCGATGTTTATAGCAGCAATGTCCACAATAGCCAAACTATGGAAAGAGCCCAGATGTCCATCAACAGATGAATGGATAAAGAAGATATGGTATATATATATACAATGGAATATTACGCAGCCATCAAAAAATGAAATCTTGGCATTTGCAACGATGTGGATGGAACTAGAGGGCATTACGCTAAGTAAAATAAGTCAATCAGAGAAAGACAGTTATCATATGATCTCACTGATATGTGCAATTTAAGAAACAAAACAGGATCATCGGGGAAGAGAGGAAAAAATAAAACAAGACGAAACCAGAGAGGGAGACAAACCATAAGAGACTCTTAATCTTAGGAAACAAACTGAGGGTTGCTGGAGGGGAGAGGGGTGGAGGGATGGGGTAACAGGGTGATGGACTTTAAGGAGGGCATGTGATGTAAGGAGCACTGGGTATCATAGAAGATTGATGAATCACAGACTTGTACCTCTGAAACCAATAATACATTATATGTTAATTAAGATAATTAAAAAAAACTCATTAATAAAGAAAGATATAGGGTCACCTGGGTGGCTCAGTTGGTTAAGCAGCTGCCTTCGGCTCAGGTCATGATCCCAGGGTCCTGGGATCAAGTCCTGCATTGGGTTCCTTGTTCATCTGGGAGCCTGCTTCTGCCTCTCCCTGCTGCTCCCCCTGCTTGTGCTCTCCCTCTCTCTTTCTGACAAATAAATAAATAAAATCTTAAAAAAAAAAAAAAGACATAGTTCTACTCTAAAAAACTTACAGTTCAGAAAGTATGTCCGGTACTCTGTCCATTCTGAAGCCCTTTCTCCCTGTAAAGCTCTCAAGCAAATGAGCATTTGAGAAAGTTGTAATTATTATTTGGCATTGAGAAACTGAGAAACTATTTCTTATTCACTTTTATATCTCCAAGATGCATAATTGGCATTCAGTGTCAAAGGACCAGAAGGAAGCAAAAGACCAAGTATCAGTTGCTATCCTAAGTAGCCTGTCATAAGTGTGTCACCTAACCTCTCCAAGAGGTTCTTGATATATACCTCAAGGCCTTGGACCAGATGAGCTCTTTATAAATTCTCCTATGTAATATTTTAAAGTTCATCTAATAGGGGTGCCTGGGTGGCTCAGTCTGTTAAGCATCTGTCTTCGGCTCAGGTCATGGTGGGACTGGGATGGAGCCCCACTTCTCCCTCTGCCCCTCCCACCCCATCCCTGCTCATGCTCTGTCTCTCAAGTACATAAATAAAAATCTTTCAAAAAAATAAATAAAATTCATCTAATAAATCATTCTTAAAGGTTCATTTTATTTTTTACAGTAGAGGCTACTAGTTTGGTTAAAAAATAAAAACTTTACTGAGTGAAAGCATATTTGAAGAGCAAAACTCTTGCTAGGCCTCTTACTAGCTTTGTGACCTTGGCAAAGCATCTAAGCTCCCTGAGACTCAATTTATTCCTCAATAGCCACATCACAGAATTGTTGTGAGAATTAAATATTTAAAGCACCTAACAGTGAAGCACAATGGTAGCCAGCAATGCCAAATAATCATTACAACTTAGCTTTAAAAATTAATTTTCAAAAATCGATTTTAAAAGCTTGAAATCAAGTCTCCATGGACCCAGTATGTTGAAATTACCAGTCATTCACATTTACATTATCAGCCACCGAGAATTTACCACCCAATTGGAATCCATTTCTATCTTCGTTTGTGTCAGTCTTTCTTCTCCACCTAATGAACTCCTACTCATCCTTTAATTCCCAGATCAAAAATCACTTTTGCCAGTGTCTTCTCATCTCCTCTGGGCAAAAAGAAGCTTCCCAGTGCTATATATCCCTATGACAACATTCATCATGTGTCATTTCAAAAACCACAAAAGGGTATGTCTCCTCTATAAGACCATAAATGCCTTTTCAAGGACAAAGATGAACACAGGACCTGGCACACAGTAGGTGCTCAATATATTTTTTATTGTTTGAATAAACGAATGAAGACAAAAAATAATTCTTCTGCTTTTAGCTGCTATTTAGTAAGTTCACTCATTCATAACAAGAAGAAAGGGCAAGTTAGAAGCCATGTGCAGGGGCGCGTGGGTGGCTCAGTCGTTAAGCAACTGCCTTCGGCTCAGGTCATGATCCCAGGGTCCTGGGATGGAGCCCTGCATCGGGCTCCCTGCTCGGCAGAAGCCTGCTTCTCCCTCTCCCACTCCCCCTGCTTGTGTTCCCTCTCTTGCTGTGTCTTTCTCTGTCAAATAAATAAAATCTTTAAAAAAAAAAAAAAGAAGCCATGTGCAATTCTACAGGCTCAGGTGCAAGCTAAAAAAAACTAATCAGAGTTTTTCATAAATTCAGTCTCAGATAGAAATAGAGTTTAGTGATGGTTACTCACTGCCTCGTGACCAGGAAAAAAAAAAAATCCTAAAATAGGAGTTCTAGTTCTACATGCTGTTTTATTGAAAACATCAGAAAAGCTTCCAAACTCCTGGGAATCACGTGGCTCATCTTTTTAAATCAAAGCAAACAAGAATAAGAACAAACCCAGGGTTGGTAGACTATAAGTGCCACCCCAAGCAGGCTTAAAGTTTCAAACAAGTTTGATGGAAAACCATGATTTGGCCTATTTCTTATGAAAATTATAACTCTGTTGCTCAATTATAGATGTTTGAAAACTTAAGCTGAATCACACACGTTTATATTCTGGGATCTTTTTTCCCAAAATGTGAGGAGTTCAAAAGTTCAAATGCAGCAGGTTTATAGCCATCACTAATTACCACGGGGACCCTGGGTAAGTTACTTTATCTTTCTGGGTATTAATTTTGTTCATTATAAAATGAGAGAACTGGAATGGATGACTTTCAAAGTCCTTTATGACTCTCAACAAAGTCACACAAAAAAAGACAAGCACAGGGTATCATTTGGAATAGGCAGAACTGGCATCTGCCAATATGATATATTTTGAAAGTCAAGAAGGAAGAGTCTCCATCCAAAAATATCTCTGTCCCAGTAGGACCAAACCCTACAAGTTAAGTGGCAAGGAAGCATGAAAGACACGGAGGCTTTGGAATCAGCCAGACCTGGGCTCCAATCCCAACTCTGATACCAGCTTTCAGTCAGTGAGCAAGTTACTTAATCCCTCCAAACCTCCATTTTCTCATCTGTGAGATGGTAATATTTAGTCCCTGCTCTATTATTCAGAGTACATCAACAGTGGTCAAATGGTAGCAGTGCTCTGAGAGTGGCAGACCTCCTCAGCCTGCAGAGTTAGTAATTGGGTAGCAAATAATAAGTTCAGATCACCAGCCTCTACTCCAACAAGAAGCAGGATGTGAGGGGACCACTTGCCTTCTGAGCGTTTCTAGAAAAATGGACTTAGTGTGGCCCCTCCCAAAGCCCAGCCCACTGGGAAAATACACCCTGCCCGGGCCTAGCCAACATTATAATTACAGTTAATCATCTCCAGATAACAGAGAGTTAACTCCAATTTTGTTTTTAACTGTGGTTGTGGATTTTTCTGAACCTACCATTCCATCCCTTCCTGCCAATACCCCATTGAATTGAGTTAACTACAACAGTGTACTAGGTGATTTTATGGATTATTTTCCTTTTGTTCAATGTATGCCACAGAAATCTCTTTTAATGAAATCCCTTTAATGATTTTTAGAGCCTGGGAAACAAGAGCTCAACCAGCAATTTCAAATTTGAAAGAATCTGAGGGCCAATGCACTCATGTAAGCAGAAGACCCAGCCTAGCCCCAAAGCATCTTGGGAAATGTGCTAGGTGGACATAAAAGGAGATGCAGGCATGTCATCCCTCCCACATATGGTTTTGAACAGAATAAAATGAGATGCCTGCTGCAACCTAATGATGCCTAGCCCCAGGAGCAATTTATTAAATGGTAGTTACTATTAGTAATCACAGCTGATCCATGTGGCTCCAAAGTTTGAGTCTTTGGCTACACCACACTGCCTCCCTACCAACAGAGTAGTCTTTGGACTTTTTGGATCATATATCACTATGAATTTCTTTTCAAAAAGATTTAATATATATACTCCAATACAGGTATTTTTTTTACTTATAAAATATACACATGCTACTTTATATGCTAAAACTTACATAAATATGTAAATATGTAAATAATATTGCAATGGACTGCAAATATCTTTTTGAATTCGTGTTTTTGTTTTCTTTGGGTAAATACTCAGTGGTGGAATTATGGAATTGTATGGTATTTCTATTTTAGTTTTTTGAGGAACCTCTGTACTGTTTTCCACAGTGGCTGCACCAATTTACATTTCCATTAATAGTGTATGAAAGTTCTTTTTTCCCCACATCCTCATCAAGATAAACATTAACAAATCCAGAAAAGTCACAAAACTGAAACAAATAATACTAAAATTTGTATGGAACCATAAAAGACTTTGAATAGCCAAAGTACTTTTGAGAAAGAAAAATAAAGCTAGTGGTATCATCACAGTTCCAGATTTCAAGATAAAATACAAGGCTATCAAAACAGTATGGTACTGGCATAAAAATAGACACATAAATCAATGAAACAGAATACAAAGCCCAGAAATAAACTCATATAGTCAAGTAATCTATGACAAAGGAGGCAAGAATACACAACTGGAAAAAGACAATCTCTTCAATAAACGGTGCTGGAAAAACTGGACAGTTAAATGTAAAAGAATGAAGTTTCATATTCTAACACCATACACAAAAATAAACACAAAATGGATAAAAGACCTAAATATGAGAGCTGAAACCATAAAACTATTTAGAAGAGAATACAGGCAGTAATTTTTCTGATTTCAGCTATAGGAACATTTTTCTAGACATGTCTCCTAAGGCAAGGGAAACAAAAGCAAAAATAAATTATCGAGACTACACCAAAATAAAAAGATTTTCACAGAGAAGGAAACCATCAACAAAACCAAAAGGCAATCTGAATGGGAGAGGTATTTACAAATGATGTATCTGATAAGGGGTTAATATTCAAAATATATAAAGAACTTATACAAGTCAACACACACACACACACACATATACACACAATCTGATTTAAAAATGGGCAGAGGACCTGAATAGACAGTTTTCCAAAAAAAGACATACAGATGGCCAACAGATACTTGAAAAGATGTTCAACATCACTAATCATCAGGGAAATGAAAACCAAAACCACAATGAGACATCACCTTACCCCTGACAGAATGGCTAAAATCAAAAAGACAAGAAATAACAAGTGTTGATGAGGATGTGGGGAAAAAAGAACCTTCATACACCGTTAATGGAAATGTAAATTGGTGCAGCCACTGTGGAAAACAGTATAGAGGTTCCTCAAAAAACTAAAATAGAAATACCATACAATTCCATAATTCCACCACTGAGTATTTACCCAAAGAAAACAAAAACACGAATTCAAAAAGATATTTGCAGTCCTGTTTATTGCAGTATTATTTACAATAACAACCTAAGTGTCCATCAACAGATGAATGGATAAGGAAGATGTGGGGTGTGTCTGTTTGTGTGTGTGTGTGTGTTTGTGTATGTATATATGTAAACAGAATACTATTCAGCCATAAAAAAGGATGAGATCATGCCATTTGAGACAACACGGATGGACCTAGAGGGTATTATAAAAAGTGAAATAGGTTAGACTGAGAAAAACAAATAGTATATGGTTTTACTTAAGTGTAATCGAAAAACAAATGAATAAACAAACAAACAACAAAAACAGAATCATATCTATAAATACAGAGACCAAACTGATGGTTGCCAGAGAGGAGGAGTGTAGGGAGTTGGGCAAAATGAGTGAAGGGGAGTGGGAAATACAGGCTTTCAGATACAGAATGAAATCATGGGACTAAAAGGCACAGTACAAGGAATACAGTCAATGGTACCATAATAGTGTTGTATGGTGACAGATGGTAGCTACGCTTGTGGTGAACAGAGCATAATATATAATCTTGTTGAATCACTATACTACACACCTAAACTAATATAACATTGTGTATGAACTATACTCAAAATTTTTTAAATCCTGAAAAGTACGAAAAGAATACCTTTAAATAATCTTTATTTCACTAATTTCTAGAACAAAGAAAAACTGTAAGTAATGTATTTGAATATGCCTCGTTATTTTTAGAACCTTGGTTTAATGTTTGGCATCATAGCTATTTGAAGGCTTCTAAGTTCAGTTTATAGCAACATTTAATTGTAACGGTTCTCATAGCTAGAAAAAGAACTTCTTCACATGGAAGTTCCTAATGGAACCAAATATCAGTCTCTCACTGACTGTACTTACTAAATCATAATACTCATTTATCAATCCTAGCCACATTTTTACAGAAGTTTTTGTTGAAGTTTGACTAATAAATTTCCATCATGCCTGATGCCAAAAAATTATTCCTGCAAACAAATTGGAAGGGATTGCATATTTATATTTTTTTAACAAATAGATTCAAAACTCACTAAAACTCTTTGGGAGAGTATCAAACATATGGGAAAAGTCTGTTTCCAAGTTTATTAAGTATGCAGGTGACAAATGTATATAATTCCTATAACTAAACAATATAATAGAAAACATTCCCCAAAAGCAATTTTCAAAAATGTCCTCAGGGTTTCTTTTTAAAAAGTTTGTTTTTCATTATTAAATGTCACTTTCACCTTGAAGAAACAGGCTATTTAATCTGTCCTTATTTTTCTTTTAATGTATCTGGTATGTTGCACAGTACCAGCAATCTCTTGTCAGGACATAAAAGGTCATTAAATTGAAGATTTGTGTTTAACTTTAGCAACCTTCTTAAGGGCTTTGACACAAGAAACACGGTGAACCTCTATGTTCATGGCTATTCCTTGCTCATTATTAAGCAGGGGTCAGCAAACTACAGCCCTCAGATCAGATCCAGTCCACCGCTGTTTTTATAAATTTTTACTGCAATACAGTCACACTCATTCATTTACATATTGTCTATGACTGCTTTCACCATACAAGAGTAGATCTGAAAAGTTGTGACAGAGACCATATGGCCTGAAAAGCCTAAAACATTGACTATTTTCCCCTTTACAGAAAAAACTTGCCAACCCTAGATCATCATAAAATTTTTACTAGTAAGGGTTCTGTTTCACAAGATTCACCACATATATTCCTGGAATTTTAAGCACTATAGCTTTGAATTCCTTCCTGCAATAGCTGTCTATGAATGAGGCAGTGGTTAAATTTCTCTTGTGGTTCTGTCCCTCTAGCCTTACCACTTCTTTCATTAAAGAAGCCATTAATATATTTATAATTAATATATTCCTCCCAGGATATCTTTACATCAGTGGAAAGAGAGTGAGAGAGAGAGAATAGTTTTTCATGTATTTCATTATTGAAACACAATGTAGCAAATAACACAAACTGAGACAAGTTAGAAACATCTGTACTTTCATCCAACCATATCAGAAACTTCCCACACTGTCAAATCTATCCTAATGCTTGTTTCTTCAGATCTTCATCTGTGTTTTCTAGGCATCTTCCAAGGATATCTGCTGACAAAGGAATACATTTTTGCTTATTATTTCAGCCATTTTTTCCCATAGCAGAAGACTGTTTCCCTAATAGCGTGCAGCTTTTTAACTTCGGTCCTCAAGCAAAAACCATAAAGTTAGTGAAATTATGTTAAGTGAATTTGAGCAGTGCCCAACTAAAACATCACTGCAAAAAAAGCTGTAGAGATCTGCCCTTAATGCTCTGGATGCTTCATTTCCAAATGTCACAATAATCATGATAGCTGCAAAGATAAAACTCAAACCCAATGTACACTTGGGTCAATGTCAATTGTTAATGGTATTATTTTAATCCATAGTTCCAAGAGGTTCCATGAAAATTTCTGATTTTTTGGATTACTACTTATCAGATCTGACTATATCATCATTTCTTTATTTCAACATGGGTCACAAAGAACTCCTAACAGGAGCAGAAGTGTTCACTCAGCCATTTTCTCACTGTTTCCATATTAGTTGTTACCTTCAATCCATAATTTCTTTACAGATATCTTTTGAAGACTTTTATTCATTTTGTGAGGGTTATTTTAATTAAAACTGAATCCACCTCAACCCATATGAACGGCAATATAATCGCAGTATGCTGAAAGCCAACACCCACAGAAAACCACTTGGTCAAGCCTTCCATGTTATGGAAACCTCACTCTTCCCTCAGAGCGCTCTGTGAACTACACTTTACACTTGACCTATGTGAAGGCACCAATGTCAATCTATTTACATTAGCAACAGTTAATTTTTCTTATTATTTAGATAAACAGAGAGAGGTAATTTTTTTTTTCCTACACAGTGGACCATCTTGTATACTCTACTTTGGTTTGGAGAACACTGTACTATATACAATGATTCTGCCACTTTAAAAAGTACAAGACTCAGAACAAGAGAAATGAGATTATTCTATTAATATTTTTGGAACACCTACCATGTACCAAAAAATGTATATCAGGTGCTTTATGAGTATAACAAAGATGAATCAAATTAATCAGACACGGATCCTGCCTTCAGCTCCAGTCACTCATTCATTTATTTATCCACTCAGCAATCATTTATTGGATATCTTCCAGTTCTAAGGATGGGGGTAGGTGCTAGGGTTTGGGTGGTAGGGTGAATTTTACTTCAGATATGGCAAGCCATTCATCCAACTTGAATTCACTTGAACAGATTGGTCATTATTGTGCAAACTCTTCATTTTTTGTCTGCCCAGAATTCACTCTCCCTTCCTAGTAGCACTCCAATTTCCTTTTGGGTAACTACCTCTCCCCCATTGTGAGACACAGAACCAAGCTGAAACTATAGGATCAAAGACACCATGAATAAGAAGTGCATGCTCTGCAGGGAAGACCACAGCAGACAGAAAGAGAAGACCAAATGATCCCAGGAAAAGAGCAGCCTTATTTCCTTAGTCTCTATTTCCCTTTTGCTGACCCTCTAAGGTCACTTCTTCTCCATAAACACCTATTACATTGCCTCACTGTCCAGGACATGAAGTGTTAGAACCATATAATGAACATACCATTTTACGTGAGCTAATTTGAGTGTTCCTCTTCTCTGAGAATTATTTGGCCCCAGAAAAGAGAGATGCAAACAACAAACACCCAGGAAATTAAGAATGATATTGTACGGCTCAGTCAATAGAGCATATGACTCTTGATCTCAGGGTTGTGAGTTCGAGCCACACAGTGGGTATAGAGATTACTTAAAAATAAAATCTTAAAAAAAAAAATTATTATTGTAGAAGACTAGGATGCTCTCCAATCTTCCCATCACCATTCTCCACTTTAGATGAGGAATTAACAGTCTGAGATACACAGTGGAGAATCAGCTGGTTAAACTTTTTCATTTTTTAGAAGATTTTATTTATTTATTTGACAGAGAGATAGAGCCAGAGAGCACAAGCTGAGGGAATGACAGAGGGAGAGGGAGAAGCAGGCTCTGCACTGAGCAGGGTGCCTGATGCAGGCCTCGATCCCAGGACCCTGGGATCATGACCTGAACCTAAGGCAGATGCTTAACCGTCTGAGCCACCCAGGTGCCCCTGGTTAAACTTTTACCTTGAGTCTCCATGCAACCTTAGGCGAAGTATCATTAGAAAGAGCAAAGAAAAAACTCAGTTCCATGTTGCCTGACTTGAAGCAGACTGGGAAAAAGATCCATTTATTGCTATCCCAGCTTGGGGGCTCTGGTATGGAAACGCCTCATCATTTCCCTGAAGGTCTAGGGATCTCCTAGTCTAGTAATTTTAGTAGTAACACTATGAATGGTAGCCAGTGGCAGACACAGAATTACAGTATAAGCTGGCAAACTAGGCATTGTTGCTGGAAGGAAAGCTTTGCAAGATATCTGATGTAAAATGATCAAGGTTTCATAAATGGTGAACACTTGATCTTCAGAAGTCCTGGGAATAGGTAATGTAAGGCTTTCATTCCTATAAAAACAGCACAGTCAGCTGGCAAGGTTTCTGATCCAATATGACTCCAGGGCACAAAGACAAGGCCCCATCCCACAAGTTTTCTGAATTCACCTGTCCAGATTTTTCTTGAACCATTTTTCTGACTATGGGTCAATGACCCTTCTTACTTTCTCACCACATCCCTTTCATCTTTTCATACCTGAAGTCTTCGTCCCTCTCTCCCTCACCCCCTCACTAAAGTCCTTAATGACTGGACTCAGTATCATTGGAAAGAATTTCTATGGCCAATGAAAAAAATCAAAGCTGGGCGAGAAGGATAAGAAAGCAATAGCACCCCACCCCTTCCTCAAGAGCATGAAAGCACATTTGAAACAACGGTCTTCAAAATACAATTGCCTAAATTTTTATTTCCTGGAAAGGGATATAGATAGATATATAGATATATTTATGATACACAGATATAAATATATAATGATATATGTGAGACAGATAGGCAAACATATATATTCTATTTTGAGGAACATGTCCACTATTCAAAAAATGAGCTGTGTGATTCCTTCTAATTCAAAACAGTAAAGACAGGAAAGTCTGGATTTCCATTTTAATACAAATTAAACATTAAATGAATACATATATATAACTTTATTGCAAAGCAATTTCCACTTACAGACAGTGCTTTAAGATTGACAACATAAATGCTTTTATTTAAAAAGACTGGAGTTCCAGATATTGGAATGGGGATATCTTGAGGAGCACCAGAGGGAATGAGAAAGCTTGACCTCTAACCCTGTGTAAGGACTTCACTTTGGTGAGATTCCTTCTATTTGGGAGAACCTGAAGCTGCCATAATGTGTGTCTAAGAAACTCATTCCTTTGACAGATAGGTGAATCTTTGCTCTTTCTGTTCTGTAGGAGGTAGTATTTATCATAGAAAGATTACCACCACAGATTGTGTTCCCCGATTAATCCTTTCTAAATTGGAGTTTTTCACTGAGGATATTATATTCCTCAATTAGACATGGGTGGCTGAACCAAGAAAAGTCTCACTCAAAACCTCCTGAGAGGAAGGAAGATCTCCCAGGGATTTGGACTTGGAACTAAATCAGGAAAGGGTGAATATATTTTAGGGATCTGTATGATGGTTATGTTACGTTCGCCTGGAACATTCTTGGAATACTAAGTATAGGAAGAATGTATTAGATTGGGCAGTCAAGAAGGAGATTGTAGTGGACTGGTAATTTATTTTTTTCTCCCAAAAAGCTTTCACATGTTCCTTCTGTTATGATATTCCTCTACCCCGGTCATGCACTGGGCAAATTATCCAGGTCTGACCAACTCCTTTGGCAATTGCAGTGATTCAAGGTGAAGCATGTGACACTAGCAAAAACAATTAGAATGCTTCATCAAGACTGAAAGAGAAACTCTGGAAGAAAGGTATTTTCCCCCCCTGGGGTTCCTAAGCTAGGACTACCACCAACCATGTCCATATGAAAAAGTAGGAGAGAATGACACCAACATGTAAAGAGGAGAAAATGCAAGTACAGATGATAATGAGAGCAGGAGAAAGAATTCCTGGTAGTATGGAGGATTTAATTTTAACCCTGAGACCCTAATTCTCGCAGTTCTTCCTGTAGTTCTATGAACTACCCCATCCCTGCTCTGTGACCCAGTAAACCATCTCCCTTATCTGTGGAGGCCAACCTATATGGGCTTCTATCACTTCCAAGAGTTCTGACTAATAAATGCCCAGAACCATGCGGTACTCAGAGAAATTAAACAAAAGTTGAGTTTGTTGTTGTATTTGTTTATTTACTGAAACTGTAATACATGCCTTGGATAAACATTCAAACAGTACACAAAGGTATATTGTGTAATTATAAAATAAGTCTTCCTCCTACCACCCCCGGAGTCCTTCTGCAGAGGCAAAAATTTAAACATTTCTTGTGTATCCTTCTAGGAATTTTCTTGAATTAACCTTATAGTAGCTAAAAGGACAAGGACAGAATGAAGAGAGGGAGATGTATGGTTCCCAGATCTAGCTCAACAAAGCAGGGATGTATCAATATTATCTCTATTTTCCTTTTTTAGTGGTAATAAGTTTAAATCTGCAGTTGTAAGACTGTCCTGTTATAAACTTTCACATTTTATATTTTTAAGCAAAATCTCAACAGGGAAGAACTAGTTAATAAGTTTTGTTTTGTCATCATGGAGGGCTTTTACAACACACTTTAAAACACCCAACATCTTGAAACAATCAACAGAACCATTGAACTTCACAGAAAGTTGGTTTGTTTTTTTAAGACCTATAAACATGGAGGGATTTATTTTTTTATCTCTATATCTAAGCTGCCTGGTTTGAGATTTCCCTCCTGTAAAATAGTCAAGAGGTCACACAATCTATGTTGCCAGTGTGGTTTCGTTTTTTTATCTTTAAATTTGTGGTACAAAAGAAATCGCTGGAAGATCAAGTTTAAAGGTATTGTTGATTCAAATATATTTTGGAAGTAGCTACACAATACATAAAGGTATGACCAAAAATAGATGCTGCACAATATTGTGAATGTACTAAATGCCACTGATTTGTTCACTTTAAAATGTTTTATTTTCTATTATGTGACTCTAACCTCAACAATTAAAAAAAAAAAAGATGGTGCTTAAAAAAGTTCTGCATTTTGTAAAGCAAACCTAAACTAAAAAAATGTTTAAAGTCATCATCTCTGATAAAAAAACAAGAACCAACCTTTGTTGCCAATCTACTCTGGGCAAGACTCTGTGCTAAAAGCTCTCCAATAAACAGTAGACATAATAAGTAAGTTATTATAGTATGTGAAAAGGTGATCGGTACTACAAGGAAAGAAGTAGAATTGGGTAAGAAAGATTAGAATAGACAGCAGGGTGGGGGCAGTATTTAAAAAGATGGTCCTGGTAGGCCTCACTGAGAAGGCAACATTTAAGTAAATTAAGTAAAGATTCAAAGAATGAGAAGGAGTTGATCAGATTTCTGGGGGAAGAACATTCCAGAAAGAGAGAACAGCCAGTGCCAAGGCCTTAAGGCAGAAACATGTGTGACATGTTCAAGAAACAGCAAGGGTAGCATGGCCAGAGTAAAGTCAACAAAGGAGAAAGTGATAGGAGATGAGATCAGAGAGGTAACTGAGGGCCTGAAGACCCTGGAGGCCATGATGAAAACTTTGGCTTTTACTCTGGGTGAACTGGGGAACCATAACAAACTTTAGGAGCCATGGCTGCAACTGAAAACTATGTTGAGAATAAACTGGCAGGAGGGAAGTGGCGGGGGGGTGGGGGGGTGGTCAATGGTAGAATCAGAGAGACCTATTAAGAGGCCCGACCTGTATACCAAGTGAAAGACCATGATAGTTATGACTGGGGAAGTAACAATGGAGATGGTAGAAAATGGCCAGATTCTCAAATTATTTTTAAAGTCAAGCCCACAGAATTTCCAATAGGTTACATATTATAATGTGAAAGAAAGAAAAGAGTCAAGGATGAGTTCAAGGTTTGGGACTTGAACAACTAAAAGGAGAAAACCACCATGCACTAAAATAAGATGGCTTAGAGTGAAGCAGCTTTGAAAGAGAGATGGGAAGGGGCAGGAGGATGGACAGGAATGATAATCAAAAGTTCAGTTTGGGACAGGTTAGGCTTGAAATGTCCATTAGAAAACCAAGTGGAGATATCTCATAGAATTGAGATGGATTTGGGAAGTCCTGAGCTGTCCTGTTGCTCAGCCTCCTTACAAAGCAATAATATTTCATTATGGTGATATCTGTCAAACCCAATGCTTTCTTTCTCCCTCAGGAGTGAAGTCCTGGCCCCGATCTATTGTCAAACTGTAACATGGTTCCTCCATACTTCTCTTCATTCCCATCGCCTGTTTTTCTAGATGGAACATTAATTTATTTGAAACAAATCACTCTTTTTAAAAATGTTACAACTTACTGCTATTTTAAGAAAGCTATGACTAAATCTTCTACAACAATTATGTTAAAAGGGTCCACAAATGGTAATTACTGAAGTGTATTTTCCCAGACTGTGTAGGAGATCTAGTCCAGTGAAGTGACACCTCCCAAAAGGAACCTGGACCCTTATGACTAAGATATATCTGACTTGAGTTAGATCAAGTATATTAGTTTCCTAGGAGGCAATATTTAGAATCTGAATGTGGGCAAAAAATTGGTAATAATAGAAACAGGACAGATCAATAAAAAAAAAATCACCCTAACCATTAATCCTTAGTTTATCCAATTAGTTTCAAGCTTTCTTCCATGCCAAACCTCTTAAACAACACAGTAAGATGCAATCAAATGGATTTTTAGCTTGGGTATAAACAAGGCACTATGGGCATCTCACTGCCATGCCAAATAGGCGGAGAGGACAAAACAAAATCCTGGCCCTGCATATATACAGACAGATCTTTAGCAGAAGGAATAGGCCCAGCTGCAAAGGCAAATACCAGACTGCAGTCAGATGGGTGAGGCACAATGGCCAGAGGACACAGCAAACCCAAGCATGACTGAAGCAACTGGTCCAATCAAATGAGTAGAGCACAATGGAGAAGAATCCAAGCATCCTGTCTGCCCCACCCCCCTTCTCCAGTCAGGTAAACAGACAGGTGAGTAGTAATTTGTAGACAAATCATCCATGGGCAGCAACAGATGTATATAGATCCAAGTTCCTGTTCCCAGAAAAAGTTAGCGAGTGCCACATCAGATGTCACAGACCAGTCTCAGGCTGAGTTCAGGGCCAGTGTCCAGTCCTAAAAGGGGACAGTGCCTTTGGGCAGGAGAACTAGAGATCAGGAATAAGCCAGATCTGTGGCTTGGGCCAACAGTGGACAGGAAGAGGACAGATGTCACTTGGGAGAACATGTCACTAGACCATCAAACCCCAAGTTTGGGTGAATGACTGGCCGCCAAGTCCACCCCTGGCACTGAGGTGGTTGATCTACTTCCTGAATCGGTTTAGACCCAGAAATGGTAGGTGGGGGTCAGGAAGGGAGAGCAACTGGAAATGAAATGCATCGATGGGCTCAAAAGAGAGTAGCTGGTCAACATAAAGACATAGAAATGAGGCAGGAGACCAATAGGCTTGTGTTATTCCGCCTGATCATGCACCATACCTACACTCTGACAAAGGTGCTAATGGAAAAGAAATGGCTACAGTTGAATTACCCACTCGGAAATCTAAGTGGGAAACATGAAGAAATAGTCATTTATTCCTCCAACATTTATTGAGTACCTACTATATTCAGAGCTCTTGTTATGGAGCATGCAAAGATGCCACAGACATGGTATCTACCCTCAAGTAACCTACAGTAGAACAAGCATGATAAAAGACCCACAAAAATAACTACATGATAAGTCCTAGCCAAATGCTGTGGAGCACAGATGAAAAAATGAAGACTAGCCAAAAAAGAACAGAAAAGCCTCATAAGCTTCTTGGGAAAACAGTCTAGCCATTTCTGCCTGGACTGCACAATTCTAGTCATTGCTCTATCAGAGAATTCAATCACCACTGAGTGTTGCCAGCTGCATCCAACTCTAGGTCTGAAGACAGCCATTTTGACTTTATCCACATCCCCTTCAACTATCTAAATCTTGGACGTTGTGGTCCTATTACAGATGGAGCCTAGGATTCCATTAAATAGTACTGAAAATTCCTAGCTCTGACACATCCTAAATAAGTAGCCTCAACTGGTTATACTTCCCATAAAGTGAGACTATAGACAACAGGTACTTCAAAGGGCTATTTCAAAGATTAAGTGAGAGAATGTTATGTAAAGGGGTTTTGTAAACTGGAAAGAACGGCAAAAACATTTATCATTGTAATGGGGTCCCAACTCGAGCCTAACTGGTTTCAGCCATGCCTGATGTGTTTGAAGAACTGGCATCTGGAGTATTTGGGAGTCACTCCATGTGAGGATGAGGAAATGGTTTTGCTCACATGCCAGAAAGAGAGACAAAGATGGGTAGGAAGCTGCAGCATGTATGCTAGCCTGGTGCCACACACGAAGTCAGAACTCAGTGGAAAGAGGGGTTTCATGCAGAAGCTGGGGGAGCTGTTTTCACTAGGGGACATTATTGCTTTAGGGCCTAATGACAAACTAAGATGCAAAACGGGGCAGGAGTAGGGGTAGAGGGGTGTAGGTGGGGAGAAATGGAGGGGAGAGTGCTCTTCCCAGCACAGGGGAACCTCTAGAGCATTCAATACTGCTTAGTCTCCTGAAGAGTTTCTACAGGATGGGAAAGTGTTCTTGGTGCAGACATGAGCATGTAAGACACCCACTGTACCTCATCCGCAAGCTTCCAGGTGATCCAGAGACAGTACCAATATGAATGTGAGAGGAAGAATGAAAGGAGTACTTGTGAGTGGCTGTGAAATGCTTCTAGGGGACAAAGTCTCAGTGGGCAAGGGTCAGCAAAATATAGGCCATAACCCCTAATATGACCCCAATAGTGATCCTCACAGGTTGGTAAGACCTGGAGACATCATGTGAGTTCAGGTACCATTAGATGTTGTTTCCATCATGTTTCACTTTTTCATTCTCAGGAAGCCTGAGAACAGAAGTGTGTTATCCAGCAAAGCCAGAAGCCCCTTCTCTTGATGAAGAGCACCCAAAAGTGAGCCACGGCATTGTGAAGCACCTCACTCACACTTTCAACAAATGCTGCTCGAATCAGCTGCAGCATCCAGTAAACCATTTCTCTGGACTCTCATCTCGGTGTTTCCAAGTCGGGAAGAGGAATGACAGGAAGGTGGAAGGATGTGCAAGATCATGACACAGGAGTTGCATGGCGAGGTGGCAAAGAAGAGATGGGTAACAACTGCACACCAGTAAGAAAACATGAAATTTCCCTTGTAAGTGGGGATAGGGTGGAAGCACAGTACAGGGAGCTGGGGGCAAAGGTGAATCAGAGAGGACAAAATGTACACCCCACCAAAGACATGGCAGGAGGTCTGGTCAAGGGTGGGAACACTGGGTTTTTCCCCTTCCCCTGCAGCCCACCACCACTAAGTCTAGAATTCTGGCCCAAGCATCTTGAGAGGCGCCTCGGACGTGCCCAGCATTGGACACAGCACACAGAAGCCTGTATTCACTCAACAAGGAGAGAGTAAATAATTCATCCAAGGTCTGCCAAGAGAGCTCTCTGGCACTATAATGTTTTCTGAGGTTGAAGGTTGGCTCTTGCCAGGGAAGGAGGAGCCCAGCAAACAACAGGGGTAACCTCAGCAATTTGGGATCTCTGTCCAAATGTCGGCTCACAGGCTGCTCTGACCAGTCCAGCAGTGCCTGGACCACTGCAATATGCCTCGGCTCAACTTCATCCTGAAAACTGCTGCTTCTGACAGAGCTGATGCCTGTTTCCCCAGCCCATACTGGGTGCCAGTCCTTGGAAGAGCTCAGTGTTAAGACAGGTTGGGGTGGGAGGTAGCAAACCCGTGCATCCCAAACTGGATAGTGAGTGGCTGATTGGTGAGTGGACAAGTGTGGGTTTGGGGAGAGAGTGGGGTTTCACAGAAGTGGAGCTATTTCAGCAGAGTTTTAAATAGTAAATAGGAGCTCACCGGGCAGGAAAGGAAGGGAAGTGGTGTAACTAACTTTATTAGAGCTTACCATGTGCCAGGAAGTGTGTCAAGAGCATTTCGGGCAGAGAGAAGAACAGGTACAAAGTTGTAGAAATGTGAAAGTACATGACACATTTACAGAAGGGGAACTCTGTAGATAATGGTTAGTGTACATTGTGGGAGTTGTCAAAAGACAAGGCTAGAATGGCAAAGTGAAATGGCAAAGGCCTTAAGATTATTTTAAATATGTATACATATCTTTTGGTTGTTATTTTACTGGTATGGGTTTGTCCTGGGTTCGCTCTATAAAACACTTGTCACCGTATATGTAGGTCAGAATTCAGATGATAATGAGTCTTGTCTTTTTCATTTCATAGCTGAACTTATTCAAAGGCTGGTTTGTAAAAAAAAAAAAAAAAAAAAAAATTAAAAATGAACAATGATTCAAAGAAATTATCTACATATTTTATATATATTTTACATATATTATATATATATTTATACATAGGTTTGGAAAGATACATAACAATATGTTATGGTGGTGAAGATTCTGATGAGTTTCATTTTCACTTTTTTAGGTATCTATATTTTCTTTTCATTTTCACCAGCAAAAAGAAAGGAGGCTGAGGAAGCAGGTAGATCTGAATACCATCTTAGAAAGTATGCACTAGATTCTGCAGGCACTGGGGAGCCACTGAAAACTCTTAAAAGAAAGAGGTGAACCATCAAGACCTTCTTAGAAGGTGGGAAGCCCTTGGTGACTCACTTCATCTCTCTTTCCCGAAGACCCTCTTCCTTGTAGCACCACAGATCCAAAAGTCAAGCCTGCAGGATTAAATCTCTCAGTCCATGCGACGGGAGGCTGCCAGTACGGAGCAGGGGCACAGTCAATGTGAGTACATTTCTCTGCCCATGCAGAGCTTCCCGAAACTTGACAGCAAGCACAAACAACCTGGCTCTGCCCCAAGCACAAAAAAACAAGGGGGGAAGAAAGGACAGGTGGTGAAGCATTCACAAAAGCTGGGAAAAAAGGCAGATTTTTTTTTTCTACAACGTAGGAGCTTTTATTACTAGAAAATAAAATCCTGTCTGAGCAAATGCCAGGAAAACGATTAAGGGCTCAATTTAGACCGGGAG
The DNA here is from genome assembly GCF_003265705.2 of Callorhinus ursinus. Taxonomy (NCBI): domain Eukaryota; kingdom Metazoa; phylum Chordata; class Mammalia; order Carnivora; family Otariidae; genus Callorhinus; species Callorhinus ursinus. Next base: position 23,683,668 of record NW_027397086.1, on the reverse strand, counting down.
GCTTGGCTGGGCACTGCTGAACAGACAGCTAAACAATGTCAGCCCCACTCTCTGTGCACATCACGTTTGGGGTGAGCAGCCCAAGCCCCAGCCAGGCCTCTTGCCGCCAGTTCTGCAGAATTACAGTTAAGCTTTGGCCACTTGGTTTCAGTTAAAAGGATTTCTGTGGAAAGAAGGATAAAAGGCTCTTGCGTGCAGACCACTCACTGCATCTGAGAACTGAGAAGAAATGCAGCCAGGTTGTTGCCAAGCCCTGAAGAATGGTTCTCAGGATCCCCACCCTGACCCAGGAAGAGCATGAGATGGTGGAGAAGCATGGGCTGGTTTTGGACTCAGACAGGCCTGGGTTGGAGCCCTCATTCTACTGCCCATGGGGCCTTTAGCCAAGATTCTAATTTCTCTGAGCCCCAGTGTCTTATCTATAAAATGAAGATGGTATTTTATAGAAGTATTATGGGGATAAAATGACATGATATATATAAAAGCACCAATAAAGTAGATACTTTGTAGTTTCTTCCTTCCCCTTTTTTTCTCCAGGGCATCCTGAACCAAAGAATTGTGGTACAATGGGAAAGGCATGAGATTAGAGGTTGAGAAACTATAGTGTTCTGGTCCTTGTTCAACAACTATTGAGCTGTGGTGACCTTGGGCAAGTCACTCAGTCTCTTTGGGCCTCACTTTCTCCTGCTGAAAAATGTGGTCCGTAGATTAAATAATTTCTAAGGGCTCCTTCTATCTTTGACTTTCAGTGTTAATTACAGTAACTACTACTATTAAGCAATTGCTATGTGCCAGGCATGTTGCTCAACAATGCGTATGTATGATCTTATCAAGAATTATTATCCCTATTTCGCAAGTAAAGAAAATGTGGTTTACAGAAGCTTAGGAACTTGTCCCAAATTGTACAGCTGGTAAGCGCAGGCCAGAAAGTATTTGCTGTGACTTACTTTTTTTAACTAACTAATGTATCCCCAAGATTCCAAATCTTTTTACTGAGCAAGTAATAAAATCCAGCCACTCTGCAGGTTCTAGGTCAGGTTTAAGCAGCCGCCAATTCTTAGAACTACAGCTGGGGTTTCAGGTCTGAGAAACAATGATCTCCTTGTAGCAGCGTGAAACAGTCCCCACTGAGAAAGAATCTCCTATCAGGAGGTGGGAAGGAGGTACTGCAAAGGAATGTTCTAGGGCTTTTGATCAGGCCAGAGAGGATACTGTGGTGAGGACCAAGGAACCAAGCAGGCAGACAGCTGTCAGCCAAGTGAGCAAACAGTCAGCAGCCAGAGTCAGCACAGCCCAAGGCTAGCAGAGGCCTCTCAGTGGCCACATGCAAGTTCAAGCAGAGATGCAGGCCATCGGGACTACACCACTGTGAAGTAAGTGGGCAAGAGGGAGAGCTGGGACTTGGAAGCCAGTTGCTAACCCTGGGCATACAAGGCTTGACTCTGGCAACAAGGAGACTCAGCAAGAAACATAAAAGCCTAGCACTCGTGGCCAGGCTATGGTGTCCAGGACTAGCTAAGTGAACTCTTGTAAGCCTGGTATCATTTGGTCTATTGCTCTGTGACAAACTTCCCCCAAAACTTGATGGTTTAAAACAACAAAGATATATTATTTCTCACAATTTTGTGGGATGGCTGGGCTCAGATGGGCAGTTCTTCAGCTCTATGTAATGTCATCTGGGTTAACTGACGTGGTGACGTTCAGCTAGGAGCTTGGCTGAGGCCAGAACATCCAAAGATGGCTTCACTCACTTGCAGTGGGTGCTAACTGTTGGCTGGGACACCTCAGTTCTTTGTCACATGGCCTCTCATCCTCTAGGGTCTCTCTCCACATGGTCTCTCCACCAGAATAAACTGGACTTCTTTACAATGGCAGGTGTTTTCCAAGAGGGCAAAATCAGAAACAGGTCAATATACAAAGAATTAATTATATTTCTTTATACTAGCAAAGAACAATTTGAAACTGAAATTTTTAAAACAATACCATTGACGTACAAAACATAAAAGATTTAAGAATAAGCTAAAAATTATAAAACACTGATGAAAAAAATTTTAAGAGTTAAATCCATAGAAAGATATACCATATTCATAGATTAGAAGACTCAATATTGTTAATGTCAATTCTCCCCAAACTGATCTCTAGACTTATGGAAATCCCAACACTGTCCCAATAAAAGGGCAAGTTTTAAAGATATTTATAAGTTGTTCTTAAAAAGGCAAAGGGACTATAGTAGCCAAATCAACTTTGAAAAAGAACAGCAAATGAATGGTTAATAAATCTCTAGTACATCCACATAATACAATGTTATTGAGCAATAAAAATGATAGACTTAAGTACACAACAATTTGGGTGAATTTCAAAGGCATCCATTACTCTAAGTGAAATAACCTAGACACAAATTTTATATACTGTATGATTCCACTTATATGTCATTCTGGAAGAGGCAAAAATACAGGAACTTAATATAATCAAGACAATGTGGTATTAGGGATAGGATAGATACATAGATCAGTGGAACAGAATAGAGAGGTCAGAAAAAAACACATATGGTCCATTGATTTTTGACAGAGGTGCAAAGGCATTTAAATGGGTAGGCTTTTTAACAAATGGTGCCAGAACTGGATATCAATATACAAAAAAATGAATCCCGACCAACATCTCACACCTTGCATAAAATCTAACAAAATTGGTTATAGACATAAATGTAAAATTAGAAAACTTTTAGAAGAAAACAGAGGAAAAAATATTTGTGACCTTGGGTTGGGCAAAAAGTTCTTGGTAGGACAACAAAGCACAATATATGTAAAAGAAAAATATGTTATATGCAACTAATGAATCGTTGAACACTACATCAAAAACTAATGATGTACTATATGTTGGCTAACTGAACACAATGAAAAATTTTAAAAAATATACATTAAAACTTTAAAAAAAGAAAAATATTGATAAATTGGACTTAAAATTAAAAAATTTTTGCTCTATTAAAGAACCTGTTTCATCATTCTGGAAAAGGCAAAAATATAGGCATAGAAAAGATCAGTAGTTGCCAGGGGCTAATAGTTGGTAGAAGGTCTGACTACAAGAGGCAGCATAAGCGAATTTTGGGGAAAAAACTTTATATTCTGATTGTGTTAGTAATTACACACCCTGTGTACTTGTCAAAAATCAGGAAAATGTACACAAGAACTAAGAAAGTAAATTTTACTGTATGTATTTTTAAAAAAACAAATGCCATAAATAAAATTCAGCCAAAAAAAGATAAAAGTTAAAATTCTGCCAGACCTACCGCGGTGAGGATAACAAGTATTACTATCTCCATAGCAAACAAACATTTTTAAATGTTCAATCCCTTTTTTAATAAAAAATGAAGCTTTAATCAAAGAAATGCCATTTTGCTTCTCCTTTATATATATTTAAAAACGTTTAATAATACCCAGTACTAGCAAAGGTATAATAGAATGAGCATTATCAAATGCAATGAGTGGGCATGTGAACTGGTACATCCTTTTTGGAAGAGAATATGGCAATATGCATAAAGAGGCTGAAAAGTATTCTTAACCCTTAGAAAAGTAAAGCCACTTCTAGGAATCAATCCTCAGGAAATAATCAGAGGTTCCAATGAGGATCGTTATCTTTTCTGCATTGAAATGTGTCTCCCTCATCACAGGGACAGAAGTGCAGCGAGTCCTAAACAAATGCTGACGACTAACTGGATGGCAAATGACTTGCATAAAACATCTGCTTCCAGCCAGGAGCCTAGTAGGAAGAGAGGCCTACTACCACTGGGCCTGTTTGGTCAGAACGCTGCCTTCTGTGTAACAGCACTGAATTGACTGTCTATACTCACTGGGAACAACCACAGTGATGGTTACATTCGTAATGAGTTAGCAAGTGATGTCCCTGGCCATGCCCCTAAAGACAGCAGGGGTCCTATCCAGGCTGACTGCTTCATGAGAGACAAACTTCGGAGACCAAACTGAAGACAATTAAAGAGGCAAGAGAGTCGGTTCAGCAGACACTGGGGACTGCTGGGAAAGCCAGGGAACTTGGACTGAGAAGACACTTTAAGATGGAGAAAGACCCTGGCACAGGACACAGGGTCTAGGTCTTGTCTCCAGACCCCACTAGTGATGCCTATGCCCTAATAATTACTCTGGTTAGTCTAAGTTAACATTCTCAGTTAACATGTTATTATGTGCACACTGCAACTCCACTTCCCAACTCTGGCTGAGTGACTGCCTGTTTATACAGCAGCCTCTGCCCTGGCCACAGTGCTCCAGGGACCCCCTCAGTCCTGCTACCTGGGCTCTCTCCTCTGCTCCTCTGCTCCTCCAGCCCCACCCTACCCATGATCTACCCCCTGCACACCTTTCACACTCCCTCCTCCCTCCTCCACTGTGCAGGCTTGGTTGATGGGACCAAGTTATTGAGGAAGGAGGCAAGGAATCTTTCCATGATAACGTCTCTGACATAGAACATTGATTCTGTATGCTGTAACAGTAACCATTCCTAGCATTTATTGAGTAAGCACTAGCTGTGTGCTAGATCCTGTGATAAGTGCTCTACATACATTCTAAATTCTTACAATTTAACTCATACAGTAACACGATGAGATGGTTACTCAATTTATCATGATTAACATTCCCATTTTGCATATGAGGAACTGAAAGCTCAGAAAGGAATTTTCCCAGGACAATACGGCTAATGAGCAAATAAAAAACCTAACTTTGAACTCACTCATTTCACAAGTACTAATAGAGTCAGATACTGCTATGCTAGGCATGGAGGCAACAGGGTGAACAAGACAGATCCAGCCGCTGCCCTCAAGAAACACACTCTCTGGGGGCGCCTGGGTGGTTCAGTCGTTAAGCATCTGCCTTCAGCTCGGGTCATGGTCCCAGGGTCCTGGGATCGAGCCCCACATCGAGCTCCCTGCTCAGCAGGGAGCCTGTTTCTCCCTCTCCCACTCCTCCTGCTTGTTTTCCCTCTCTTGCTGTGTCTCTCTCTGTCAAATAAATAAACAAAATCTTTAAAAAAAAGAAAGAAAGAAACACACTGTCTGGCAAATCAGGTAAATCTTTACAGCTGCCCTAATTGGCCATGGAGCAAGGACTCAAGGCCATGTTTTCTGCACCAAAGCCCAAGCACACAATTATAACACTTTCTGCCTCTCTTACTATAAATAATCCCTCTGGAAGAAACATAAAGTGCTGAAGTTCTCGGGCTGAACTGAGCGACCTACCCATATGACCAGGTGTTATGATGAGCAGATGTTGTGTATGAAAGTACAGAACACATGGAGTGGTTTTTAAGGCTTTGCTCAAGTATCACCTTGTCAGAGGCCACTCTAAGCACGTGCCATCTATCAGCACTGTCAGCTTGTCTTCCCTGCTCACTTTTTCCATCCTACTTATCACCTTCTTTATATTATTTATTATGCCTACTGTTTAGTATATGCTTCCTTACACTTTAATATAATCTCCCCAAGGGGACAGAATCCTTACTTGTTTTGTTCACCAAGGTATCTTCCATGCCTAGACAGGACCTGGCACACAGAAAATATGAAGAAATTATTTTTTGTGTGAATCAATGGCAGTGAAAATCACATACAGGTTTCACAGACAGATGGTGCCAATCAGACAGGAGCCAGGACAGGGAAAGAAGAATTGAACTGGGAACTAAGTTCCCAATCGGTAGGATGACAATGAGCCTCCTGGAGTCCCAAGGGTTGTGCTGCAAGACCTGGAAGGGAGTGGCAAAGGCAGGTCACAGCCTGGAAGCCAGAAGCCCCTGCAGGAGGTAGAGTGGATATGCTCCTCTGTGCTCAGAAGCACGTCACATATTTGACAGTCAGGAAGCCAGGGTAGATCAGGAAGTATACGACCATCTGTGCTCCACACGAACCCAGGGAGTCAAGGGGTCAGATGAGCACTCAGAGGATGGTGATCAAAGCAGACTAAGGCTGAAATCTAGGAAGTTTGGAAGGGCAAGATAATGCTATCCATTTACCAAAACACAGAAAAGAGCCTAATCTTGAGGCAGGGATTGTGGGAGCTAAGGTTTCTTTCAAGTTTTCTCCAAAGAGGTGTTTGGGCCTTAGGGCTCCAGGAGTGAGCAGGGAAGGGGGTATGGCTTAATGGTATGCTCTAACTACAGAGAACCAATTGTGCATCCCTCCTCCCAGCCTCAAGTTCAGTGGCCTCACATTTGTAGCTTGAAATTGGCCATGGTGGAAGTATTGACATCATGGAAATTGGCAAAAGCTACAAATCATAGATTTATAGAGAAGGGTAGAGACCATGTGTGGTCACAAAGCCTCAAATATTTACTACCTGGCCCTTTACAAAAAAGTGTGCCAACCTTTGATCTAGCAGCAGAGATAAGCCTTACTCCTTTACAGCTCCCTCAATCAGCCATTAAAAGGATGAGGTTTGAGCCAGGCCTTGGCCTGAGGAAAGAGCCACTAGTAGAGGAGGTGATGCTAACACATAAAAGGATTGAGGCTGGCTGTCTCCTGGGCTACAGCTCAGAGTTTGCCAATCAGAAATGTGTGTTTGCAAATATTTGGCTGTGTGGGCCAGAGACTAAGGCTGAGGCATAAACATTGAGCACAAGGAGAGGGTAGGTTGAGGGTTAGCCCAAGAACACAAGAGGGAACAAAGTCAAATGACCTCCATTGGAGTGAACAGTGAAGACAGAGAGAACAACAACAACCGGCACTTCTAGAATGCCTACTGCATACCACATGCTTGCTGCTCTAAGTACATTACTCATATTAATACATTTAATCCTCCCAACAGCCCTATGAGGCTGTACCTATTATTACTCCCATTTGACAGATAAACTAAAGCACAAAGAAGTGAAGTAACCTGCAAACAGTCACAAAGTTAAGAAATAAAAAAGCCAGGATTTAAAACCAGATAAGTTGATCTTAGAATCCACATTCCTTTTTTTTTAAAGATTTTATTTATTCATTTGAGAGAGAGAATGAGAGAGAGAGAGAGAGAGAGCACATGAGAGGGGGGGGAGGGTCAGAGGGAGAAGCAGACTCCCTGCCAAGCAGGGAGCCCGATGCAGGACTCGATCCCAGGACTCCGGGATCATGACCTGAGCCGAAGGCAGTCGCTTAACCAACTGAGCCACCCAGGCGCCCTAGAATCCACATTCTTGATCACTACATACACACTCTCTCAGACAGACTGGTTGGAGAAGGAAGGAAAGCAGGCAGAAAAGGAAAACCAGAAAGAGCGTGGTGATAAGCTGCATCTGAACCCAAAGAAGGAGTAGGGAAAAGGCAACAGGGAACATTTCCCCAATCCCTTAATAATCATGGCTCAGCCTAACCTATGCCGGGCTCCCTGCCAGATACTGGGGATACACAGATGAGTCCAACGTGGGCTAGATGGTAAGGAGTCACAAGCAAAGAGGCAATGCTAATACAGTCTGGTTAAGTCCTACATAACACTGTTGGGGCCCAGCAAAGAAAGAAGCTCCAGCCAGCAAACTTGGGAGCTGCACCAGTAAGCTTGGAGTCAGGTACCAGGGAGGGATGTGGAGCTTGGGCTGCCTAGTGCCACCTGGATGAACCACCTCCAGAATAGGTCACAAAAAGAAAGGGCTCAAAAGACAGGTCAAGGGACCACAGGAGAGCCCAACAAACATCCATGTCCCAGAGGAGAGAAGTGGAGGCATAAATCCTGAATAAATTCATAGGTCAAAAGCCCAGCAGTGACTGGAAATGAGAGGTGGGGGGCATACGCAGCTGGGGAGCCCAGATCAAGCAGTAGAAGCCAGAATGGAGCAAGAAGAGATCGAACAAAGGGACCTAGGCATGTCTGGGTCTTCATACCACCTTCCTTCCCTACCTCACAGACTTATTCCTCATCTCATTTTCTAACAGCAGACTCTCCACCAGCCTTATAAACCAGGAACTTACCGCTTTTGGTGCCCCTAGTGCTGGAGGAGACCTTCTAGAGTGAAGTATTTTATGCTAATACTCCTCCTATTCCCTCCTGCCATCCAGCTGACCTACCCAGGATGAGCTAATGGCCCTCTTCTAAAAAGAAGTGTCAGGTTCCTTTGTTCACTCACATTTCTCTCCAGAAACATTTGATCCAGAGCTTATGGCTGCTGATAACCTGGCAGTATTGGTGACTTCATCATTCTCCCTCTGGGAAATGAAGTGACTCAGCAGTCACCAAGACCAAGATAACAATGGAAGCCATTAGGAGTTCTCTGCAGGGCAAAAAAATGTCAGGGTTGTTGGGTGTCTGAATGTAGCCACAGGTCCTGGGGTTAACATAGCAGAAAAAAATGACAGTGTACAGAGTTGCAGGCTATTCCAACAATTATCAAATCCCCAGAGAGCAACTCTCAAAGACTTGTTGACTTTGCTCTAACAATAGGAAGGGTGGCGCACTAAACCATACTTCTTCCTTCCTGATTTCCAGCATACTGACCAACATGTCCATACTGAGCACTACCATGTACACAGTAGCTGCCATGCTAGTAGGTGTGACATCCGTGGGATTGTTTGCCAGAACCCCCTCCTCCTGGGAAATACTCACCCCACCCCTATCTACATGGCAACTTCCTATGTGGCCTTGACTCCCCCACACGTCTGATTAGTCAGGGGTGAGCACTTGACCCAAGGCAGGCCAATTAGAGCCCCTTCTTGGGACTCTCCCAACTGGAATAAGAGAATCAGTCTCTGATAGTGGAAGTTGAAATATATAAAATTTAGGAGCTTTTTATAGCTATGCTTACAACCATGTGGAAAGTGCTGTCTGCAAGAGAGAAGATCCAAATGCGGAGAGAAAAAAAGGTTAGGGAGATAAAAAAGATTCTTGGCAGCATCCAAGTCTAGGCACCCAGTTCCTGAGGTCAAGTTGCAGCCATACTTCCTACAGCTTGGTTATTTGATTGGTTATTGGATACCCTGAGTTTCTGCCTACGCTACTTCTAGCTCGAGTTTCTTCTAATTGGTTACAAACAGTGTCTGAATCAACCTGGACTTCAGGTGGCAATGACTATGTGGAGGCCTGGAAAAAGTAGAGTTCTCCAGAATGCCTCCAGAGAACTCCCTGCTTTGCTCTCTTAAAGAGGGTACCAGTGTGCAGTGGCAGTCAGTCCCCAGCCTAGACTGACCACACCAAGTCCAACATGAGAGGAACAAGAGGCCACCACCTTCTCTATGCTTATTTACACCTCATGCCCCCTGTTTGCTCTAGCATCTCTCTAACTGCTCATTTGCTCAGCCACTCCAACTGATGTCTTCTTGGTCTATTTCTCTGGATTCCAACTCACTACATCATTCCAGGCTACTTAGCATGCCTTCCAAGCATTCAAACCCTCCAGCCAGCAAGCTAAGTTAGCCTCTGCCATTCAGCATCAAAGGCTGAGCCTAGGTGGCAGATTGTGCTCAGTGAGTGTTAAATGGTACAGTATAGACTAGAACTGCCACAGGAAGTCTGAAAAGGGAAAAATCAGTTGAGGGTCTTATAGAACAAATGGCCTTGAATTTGGAGAGATAGAAAGGACGTTCCAATCTAAAAAAAATAAACAAGGACACTGGAGCAGAAAAAGCTTGGGGACAAGTAATGGGCTTGACTAAAGTGAGTGTCATCACACCAGAATGGGACCAGTATTAGGTAAATCTGAGAGATAAAATGGGGTCAAGTTCCACAGGGTCTTAACAAAAAGGCAGAAGAGATTAGATTTGATATGCATGCATGTTTCATGGTAGGATTTTGATCAGAGAAAAGAGGAAAATGATATTTTAGCTATGTGTTTCTCACAGAGAATGAGAGAATCTCTTAAGTCTAAAAAAGATAAAAGAGGAGATAATGCTTATTCTCTCTACCCAAAGCATTCTTCATTTTCCTAGAGGATTCATCATTGGTTATTTTGAGAGTTTTTGCTGTTGGGATGCTGTTCAATATAGAAATTTAGGAAATACAGACAAGCAAAAGAAAGTTCTCCCAAAACTTCACACACAGTGCAGCGTTGGTGGTATAGTGGTGAGCATAGCTGCCTTCCAAAACTTCACACACAAAATAAGCATTGTTAAAATCCATTTCCAAAATGATCTATAATATATATACTAATAAAAAATTAATTTATCTTATATAAATATGGCCCTTCTCACTTAGCAATATATTTTTCCATTGACTGCTTCTGAGTGGTAAATTCCTCTATCACATTTAAAATATTTATTTGATTCAAAAAAAATTAAATTTACATATATCTTTTTAGAATTTTTAGAATTTATTCCATAGCTCAGATTAGCATTTTCCTAAATTTGTTCTACAAAACAGTTAGAGCTACAAGATATTCTGCCCAAATTAAGGGGTTATGTTTAGGAGAGGCTTCATCCTTTGTGGAAATTAAAGGTTCTTAGGTGTCCTACAATGAATTGATTAAAGCTAAATAAAGTTTGCTCCAGGAAATACCTTCCCAATGAAAATTCATCAACATTGGTATAATTCTAATTGAAATAAATGTATTCAGAAACAGAGAGTTCAAAACACAGTCCTGGTCAAAATACCCTTCACCCAAGGGAATCATCAAATAAAGCCCCACTTTCTGGGACAGTGGCAATCGCCCCATTACCAGATGAGGCCAGCACTAGCCATACAGCCATTTCATGATGACACAGAGACCAGAAATCAAGCGTCTGCTTGAAATTTGACACAAAACTCTTGAGGTCCCTTTCAACCGAGACTCCATGAATTTTAATTGAGAGCATGAAAAAAAACCTTTCAGATCTCATTATCCATTTGCCAGCCTCAAGCAAGCCATTTCTCCTCTCCAAGTCTCAGGGTCTTCAGTTTCTTTCTGTGAAACAAGCGCTGCCATCCAACTCTGAGCCACAAATCTCTAGAGCCCTTTGGAGTCCCTTCCAACAGTGACACACTCACACTGCCCTGGTCTCTTGGTCTAACTTCCACAGCCTCACCGAGGACCTTAATCCTTCCTCTCTGTTGAAGGAAAAATGATACAAGCAAACAAAATAATCAAGAGTTTCTCCCATGTGCACACAAAGCATGAACCAAACAGCTGGAAAACAAAGAAAGTCGGTGAAAGGTGAAGTTGTTTTGCTAAATGGGTGTCAGAGGTTGGTGTACAAATCCACGGGGAGGATGAGAGCTTCACTAATGCTAACACTTGCTCTGAAAAATCTGTTCACAAAACTTTCATCCCAGCAGCCCAAACCCTACTCTGCAAGCTCATGTCTTCTGAGAGGCCTAGAGGCAAGGAAAATCTCACTTTTTTTTTTCTTTCTTTCTTTTTTTCTTCCAGGAAAACAAATAGAAGTTTTAAAAAATATTTTTTAAGAGACTGAGGCTCAATTAGAAAGAGATCCTCCTTCCTCCTTAGGGAAAAAAAAAAAAACCTTCAGCTGTTCCAGTGCAACCCCAGCGTCCCACATGATTTGGCTTTTCTGAATGCAGGGAGAGGTCTCGTTTTGTGTGCTCCCCAGAGCCCAAAGAAGCCAATTCTGTGCTTCTCTTTCTTTCTGGTGTTGAAAAAAAACAAGGGGAAGCTCAAGAAATGTGGAGAAAAATATATTTAAGTGGTGGTCAGTTCTTGAGGTGACCTTCCACCCATCCTCCAGGCAAAATATCACAAAGACCAACAAAACCTGAATCTAACTAAGGTTGAGAAAGGCACAGAGCTGATTCCCTGACTGAACCGAACACCCCTGAGCACAGGCCCTCTGCTCTGAAGCCCTTGGGGCACCTCACTGGCTGCAGAACAAAGTCCATTGCTCTGCTTTAACGAAGTATACAAATTCAATAAGCAGTCTAGTATTTTTGGTGCAGTTCCTGAGGTCCAGTGTTCCTCTGGTCCTGGTCTCTCTCCATAGAGGCTGTTCCTTGAACCAACTGAAAAGGTGGCTGGTTCCATCACTATAATATCCTTCGGTCCACTATCATGCTGGTGGTACTTGCAGTGCCTACGGGAGAGAACGGGCCTTCCCCAAAGCCTTAAGAACCAGTTGTAGGGAGGCGCCTGCAAGGCTCAGTTGGTTCAGTGTCCAACTCTGGATTTCAGCTCAGGTCATGACCTCAGGGTCGTGAGACCCAGCGCCATGTCCGGCTCTAAGCTGGGCATGAAGACTGCTTAAGATTCTCTCTCTCCTCTCCCTCTGCCCCTCCCCCCTCACAACCCTCCATCTCTCTTTAAAGAAAAAAAAAGGACTATTGTCCTCTTTGGGCTGTAGGACTGTTGTAGGACTGTTTTTGTACCTGCTGGCTAATGAACATTCATAGCTTTAGCAAAACTTTACCTAAGACCTCACCTGATGTGGAGGTTATAAAATAGGAGGGGTATAGCCCCCACCCAGCTATAACCACCAGAGGCAGGGAGACTAACTCATCCTGGTTTGCCCAGGACTTTCTCAGTTTCAGCACTGGAAACCCCATGTCCCAGGAAAACCCACCATGCCAGGCAAACCAGGACATTGTCCCCACACATATCTACACAAAGAATTTACCAATTGCTAAAAGCCAAATTAGCTCAAGTTAGTACAAAGCATCTTGTTTCCCTTGAAATAGCTTCTACAGGCTCAAGTTTCCAAAAAGGACTAAAGGAAAAACGAGCTCTAGAGCCTTGTTGATATAGAGGAACAGCATCCATATCCCCCAGGAACTTATTAGAAATGCAGAGTCTCAGGCCCTACCTCACACCTACTGAATTAAAATCTGCAATTTAGCAAGGCTTCCAAGTGAGACTTTACACAAGGGCTCCATGTACCTGAAGTCTGAGGTGCACTGAGGTGCACTGAGGTGTACCTGAAGTCCTAGAGGAAGAGATCTCAGAGAGTGATAAACTTTTAGCTGGGCCTTGAAGTCAGCAGGAATGAGCTGGCAGAGGGCACCAGAAAGCAAGAGCCCAAAGGCCCAGAAAACAGCAACATGTTTATTCAGTAGGAATTCAGCTGTGTTTATTCAGGAGGAGCCATTTGTTGTTTCTGGGTGTGAGGGATGGGAAATAACCCATAGGCAGGTTGCGGCAACTATGGGGGAGACTGTGGAAGCCCTTAGCCCCATATCTTCCTTGTTCTCTCTCCTTTCAAAACTCAGGCAGCTACTAAACTCTTATTTTCTGAAGGCCCGAGTTCCTCCCTACCCATGGCCTAGCTTGGCAACAGCTGGACTTCCACAGTGCTAGCTGAGAAGGGGGCAGCAGGCCCAGGGAGATCATCCACCAGGGTGGCACTCAGGTTCAAGCTCTTATTTCTAGGGACCTCTGAAGGGTCAGAGCCCTATATCTCTGGCTTAGGAAACAAAGTCTCTGATGGGGGAAGGCAGAGGAGATAGCCAGCAGTTAAAGGGATGCATATCAAGGATCTCTTCCGAAATGAGAAGTTGGCAAAATAAGAAAAATGAGAAGTCTCAAGCAATATCTTGCATTCTAAGTCATACTATACATACAGTATTGGTTTCGTTAAGAACTTTGTGCCCCAGTTTCCTAAACCATACAATAGGGATAACCCTGTGTTCCCACCTCACAGGTTGTAAAGATTCAGTAAATTAATGCATGCAAAGCTCTTAAAACAGCACCCAGATCCTACCAGGAGTTCCCTACAAGGTACTGCCTTGAATTAAACAATGGCCTCTTTCCTAATATGGGAGTTGGAGACATGACTTGTTAAGTGGGGAGGTGGGGTGGCCGCCAGTCTCCAAGTCAATCCAAGGGGCCATATCTTCATAGATGTTAGCATTTGAAAATTTATTATTCTTTGGTACTTACTATGGCCCTCAAATATGGAGTGTTAATCAAATGAACATAGGGTGAACTGAGACTTACTGTGTGCATTCATCAGGTGACAGAGAAGCAGAGCCATGATGAGTGATACAGAATAAAGGATTTACGACAGCAGTTAGACCTGAAGCTAAATTGGCATAGTATAAAGCTACCATACTATGGGTGCCTAGCATGGCTGGTCAATTTTGAGTACTTCACCACAAAACTCTTACTCCACATACGAAAGTCCAGGGGGCTTCCTGGGAAGCCTTTCTCTCGGCCCCTCCCTCTTGGGGGTGTACCCCACACCTCCCTTTGTACACATGTGTAACAGAAGCTGTGTCACTTGTGTTCCAACCACTTGTGTCCTCCCCGGACTCTGCGGTCCCTTCCAGGCCAGAAGCTGTGTTTCATCCCTTTCTATCTCCAGCTCCTGGCATGTTACATCAGGTCACTGCCATTTTATCATCTTTCATCCACAAAAAAACGCAATTTCATAAATCTCAGAGTATTAGGAGGCACTCAGCAAATGTTTACTAAATAAATGAACACAAGACAATCAAATACCCACAAATTCTAGTTAAACATCAAAGAAAGGAACTACCTCAGGTTTTTGTGTGGCCTCGGGTTCCTTATTACATATCTCAATTATTTTTGCACGTTTGAATGTGGAGATGCCAATGAGCAATCCCAACAGGTCAAACGAACAGGTTCTGTACCATTTTCATGTCTCTGGAGCCTGGCAGTACCTCCACACAGAAGATGAGTGAGTCCCCAGGGGGTCAAATGCAGTTTTCTGTACTATTTTAGTGGTTTTGGAGGCTGACAATATCTCCACACAGCTGAAAAGTGGCAGACTCCAAGATGGATAAGATTAAGCTCTGAGATGGCAAATGTCCAAGATGGCTCAGAAAGCAGGTGCTGAACTCCCCGTGACTTCCAGTCCCAGCATCACAGAATGGCAAGGAGCCTCAGAGGTCATGGAGCTCAACCATACATCCCTTGGAACTGAAAATTAGTACATGCAATATAACTTTTTTAAAAACCAAGATATGTATCAGCAAAAGGGAGTTTAAAATAATAAAAGGAAAGCAAGAAAGGAAGGAGATAGCTGGTACAAACTCTCTATACTAGGCAGGTACACCTGCCAAACACAGCTCTTGACTTCACTTCATCTAGTTATAAAGGGTCTAAAATTGTGAGGTTCGACAGGCTCCACCATCCAAATGGACCCCAGCAGCCACCACTTGAGGCTGCAGAGAGGCTTGAGTTGGTGGATCAGGGAGAGGCTGTCTGAACCTTCAAAAAGGCCAGGGCTCCAGAGAAATGTTATCCACGCAGATATGCTCCTGCCTGGGACCAGCCTTGTGATTCCCTGGGTTCTGGCCCTCCTTTCCTTTCCCCTTCCTGCTCCTTGGTCCCCAGCAGCCCTTACCATCCCTCCCTTCTGCCCTTACTTACCTGATGCCCCAACTCTGGACCTCCACCCTGGGTCCTGCCTCTCAGGCCTGCCCTGGTTATAGGGACAGGGTAAGTGAACTAAGAGGAGCTGGTTGCATTATATAGAGTCTGTCACTTCAAATTCACAACAAAATGCTGAAAGGTAAGAATAATTAGCCTCCTTTTAAAAATAGGGGTGCCTGGGTGGCATCCAACTCTTGGTTTCAGCTCAGGTCGTGATCTCGGGGTCATGGAGTCGATCTCCATGTCGGGCTCCACGCTCAGTGAAGAGTCTGCTTAAGATTCTTTCTCCCTCTCCCCCTCCTGCTTGTGCTTGCACACTCACGCACTCTCTCTCTCTCTCAAAATACATTAAGTAAATCTTTTTTAAAAAATGAAAAGTTAGGGGGGGCGCCTGGGTGGCTCAGTCATTAAGCATCTGCCTTCAGCTCAGGTCATGATCCCAGGGTCCTGGGATCAAGCCCCCACCTGGCTCGGCGGGAAGCCTGCTTCTCCCTCTCCCACTCCCCCTGTTTGTGTTCCCTCTCTCGCTGTGTCTCTGTCAAATAAATAAATAAATCTTAAAAAAAAAAATGAAAAGTTAGGTAATCTGCTTAAAGTCACAGAGCTGCTACAGGATGAATGAGAAATCAAAACTCAGATGTATTTAGATTCCAGGGCCATATTCTTTCCAATATGCCATACAGCTTCTCTTTCCATGATTCCTTTCCACCTTCCCTGTAGTCCTATTTGCATGTTCCGCACCCCTGAAATTCATTCTGAGTCCTTCTTCAATCTACAGTTCATCTCTTCATCTCCAGCAAATTCCCCCACTCAGACTCCGGCCAACTCACAATGTCTTCTAAGATAGAAGAGCTGCCCACCATTTGTAATCCACATATGAAGTGAGGGTGCACCTGATCATACTTCACCTACCTTACATGAGTCTCCACTGCTACAGGAAGTATCCAAAGATCTTGTTATGGCATAAATGTCATTCACAGTGTGGCCCCTACCGGTCCTTCTGGCCTCACCTCTCACCTGGCCCTTCTATCTTCTTTTTCACCAGATTTCTTTTTTTTTTTTTAAGATTTTATTTATTATTTGAGAAAAAGAGAGAGACAGACTGAGAGAACGAGTGGGAGGAGGGGCAGAGGGAGAAGCAGACTTCCTGTGGATGCGGAACTCGATCCCAGGACCCTGGGATCATGACCTGAGCCAAAGGCAGACACGCAACCGACTGAGCCACCCAGGCGCCCTCACCAGGTTTCAACTACACTAAATCTCCTCCCTACTCTAAGACCAAGTAGACAACAGGCTGGCCTACAGTACTTACTATGGAAAGTTTTTCATTATCTTAGCATCTAGTACTAGAATTTCTCTTTGAGGAGAATCACCTTTATTGGAACAATTTCTTGATAACCCCCGTTGGTGCAGAAGTTGAGGTCCTAGGGTCCCAAGTGTGGATAGGCTCCAAGTTGGGCTCTCCAGAAGTAGATGCTGAGATGGAGTCTGGGGTACAAGATGTTTATTAGGACAACCCAAATGTACATCAACTGATGAATGGATAAACAAAACTGTGCAATATGCAATGGGATCCCATGTTATAACTCCTCACATCATCACCTAAGTTAAGGCACAGAATATAGACTCTTAGCATTTTGTCAAATAGGTACTTCTATTCTAACACTACCATTTTGCTCTTAGACTCTCCTTTCTCTCAGAGCCTCAGCTACATGAAGCATTATTCAACTAAATTTTTGTTTAAGATTTTATTTATTTATTTATTTATTTATTTATTTATTTATTTATATGACAGAGAGAGGGAACACAAGCAGGGGAAGTGGGAGAGGGAGAAGCAGGTCTCCCACTGAGCAGGAAGCCCGATGTGGGGCTCAATCCCAGGACACTGGGATCATGACCCAAGCCAAAGGCAGCCGCTTAACGACTGAGCCACCCAGGCGCCCCTCAACTAAATTTTTTTTAAGTTTTGTAGAACACAGCATCTTTTTTCTTTCTCCTCACAGACTTGTTAAAAGACATTAACACGGAGGTGTAATTTGTGGATTAAGGTACATCGTGCTTAAAATCTACAGACAATGATGAACAAGAGCAGTGGTGAAAGAAAAAGCAAGAGGAAGTCTATCACCAAAACCAAGCTGGTCTTAGTATAAGGTATTGGGCCTATGGCTTTTCATAAAAATGTCAGGAAAAGCTACAGGAAAGACTGTATTTCACATCTGGTGAAGACAAGAGCAATGGGAAAACCAGCAGGGAAAAAAATGTAAACCCAGACATCTAATAATGAATACTTACTTTTGCATCGATGTTTTCCATGTATCATCCCATTTAGTCCTCTCAACAACTCCTGAAATTAGGGAGATCAAAATTATTATTATATCATCATTTTAGAGTTGAGTCAACTGATGTTCAGAGTTTGATTGGCTCAAGTTTACATAGTAACCAAGCAATGGTACCAGGACTTGCCCCGAGTTAGTGACTCCAAATGCAATATTCTTTCCATGACTACCCCGTGCTATAGCACAAGTGCCACCCCCTCCCTACCCTCTGTGGCCAGACAGATAACCACAAATGGACAGAGAGAAACCTGCTCGGCAGTAGAAATGCATTTCCCATGAGGCTACAGCCATTTGAGGATTAATTTCTTAGAGGAAGGTTTTCATTAATGAGCATGGCTTTCAACAAACAAACAGAATGAAAAGAATTATGTTCTAACACATCCCAGTGATGCAAGAACTTATTTGTGTGTGTTCTTGAAAAAGTTAAATAGTAAAACTCCAGACAGGCAACCTGTAACCATTTTTAACTCCAGCTGTGGCCCCAAGAGGAATTTTAGGTGGCAAGACAGAGACAGAAATTATTGAACAAAGGGCTTCCATACAGCAGAGTAGCATTCAGCCCGGGAGTTTTTCTTCCTAACCAAAGTCACTACAACAATACTAGGAAATCAAAGGCATCCACTGGCAGTGATGGTGGACATATTTTCAGAACTGGGACAAAGTGATACATCCAGCATTGATATGGATCATGCAATTAGAAATGAAGGGACAGATTCCCTGTACAAAAAATATGCTTGAGAAACTGTCGCAACAAGTTAAATGGCTTTCTTTCTCCAGGACTTCCCAAGAGGAGAATAACTTATATAGCAATTTAAGAAATGGTGAATTCGAGCAATAAAATACAATTGGTGTCATTTATAACAACTGCAGAAAGAAACTGATCATTCTGGACAACTAATTCAGGTATGACAAGTACATGGCTTGTTTGCCTTCATTTCTCCCTCCTGCCCCCATGGCAAGCATAACTAAGTCACTGCACTCCTTGCCAAAGATTCCAGATAATAGCTTCATAATCTTTAAAACAACAGTCCAAGAAGCTGCTATTAGTTAATCATATCTGAATTATCAGCTTTCAAACAAAAAGTTGGGCATAAACTAGCAACAGATGAAGAAATGAACTAGATATTCCTCAGGGTGCAACAGATGAAAAGGGCTGAGACCAGAAAGACCTGCTAGTTAACTCCCACAGGAGGAGTTAAGGGCTAGGAACCAGATCCCATGTGTCATTGTGTCCTCAGCACCTAGTAAAGTGCCTAACATGGTAGACTCTGGATATGTTTGGTGAATTAATGAGTTAACACCAAAATCACATGATAGTGATGATTTTACATGGTCCACAGTTACTCTGTGTGTATGTCAGCCAGTAAGAAAAAATGTGTAAAATTCTTCCCTATTATGGATTCAGTTTCTTTCTCAGCTACCCTTTCTGATATCCTTATCAGAACCCTAATACAGAACTTCATCCAGTATGGTTTAAAGAAGCACCAGGAACCACAAAGACTATAACACCAATAGACTTTGGTTTGAATTCTGAATCTACACTTATTTGCTACATAACCTTGAGAAAATTACTTGACTTCTCCAGGCTTCAGTGTCTTCTATTCTAAAAAGAGGATAATAGTATCTACCTTGTAGGGTTCTTATAAGAATTAGGGATTTATTATGCAAAGTAACCTAATACAATTCCTAGTCTTTTTCTATTTATGCCTCTCCTTGCTTCCAGAAGGATTTAGAGTGGCTTAAAATGTTACCAACAGGGGCGCCTGGGTGGCTTAGTTGCTAAGCGTCTGCCTTCGGCTCAGATCATGATCGCAGAGTCCCGGAATCGAGCCCCACATCAGGCTCCCCGCTCAGCGGAGAGTTGGCTTTCCCTCTCCCCCTGCTCATGCGCTCATGAATGCTCTTTCTCTCTCTCTCTCAAATAAATACATAAAATCTTTTTTTAAAAAAATGTTACCACAATGAAGTAATATATTTAAAATAAAGAGGCAAATCTTCAAAGCAAAGGGAAAACAGAAGTAAACAAGGAATGACTAAAAGCATTTCACACATAGTAGACAGACAATAAAATGGTGGTGGTGATGGTGAAAACAGTTTGTACTAATAACATCAGTTGTCACTGGTGTGGTCATCTCTTCCTGGGGAATTCCAATCATCCTTCAAGTCCCCATCTGGTAACCAGCACTACCAAATAGTAAGCATAATGTAAAAGTACAAAAATTAAAACAGTGTGGTATTGGTACATGAATAGGCAGACCAATAGAACAAAATAGAATGTCCATTAAAAATTTTAGTATATGAGGGGGAGGAGCAAGATGGCAGAGGAGTAGGAGACCTAAATTTCATCTGGTCCCAGGAATTCAGCTAGATAGTTACAAAACCATTCAGAACACCTACAAACTCAACAGGTGATCGAAGAAAAGAATAGCAGCAACACTCTGAACCAAAAAGCGACCACTTTCTGGAAGCAGGGACCCAACAAGCAGCAGATCCGGGGAGACTCCCCTTCCTCCCCCAGGAGGAGCGGCGCGGGACTGCACTGCAGGGATCTGCTGGGTTTGGAGACTCCAAACGGGCTCGTGTGCCAGAGACAGAAACACTCGGTCACAGGCCAGTGAGCACGGAGTGTGGCCAGAGACCAGGGAGACGGGAGTGACTGACTACTTTTCTCTGGGGGCTCACTGAGGAGTGGGACACCGAGCTCTCGGCTCCTCCAGGGTAGAGATTGGGAGGCCGCCATTTTCACTCTCATCCACCAAGGCTGTGCAGAAAGCTTGCAGGAAACAAAAACTCCCGAGAGCAAACCCAAGCAGATTGCTTAGCCCGCCCCGCCAAGAGCGGGGCAATTCCACCTCCAGCAAAGACATTTGAGAACAACGGCAACAGGCCCCTCCCCCAGAAGATCAGCAAGTACAGCCAGCCAAGACCAAGTTTACCGATCAATGAGAATGGCTGAACTCCAGCAATAGGGGAATACTGCACATAGAATTCATGCTTTTTTCCCCACCATTCTTTAGTCTTTCAGTTAATTTTTTCTAACTTTTCTTTTTTTTTATTTTTCTTTTTCCCTTTTTCAACCATCTTATCAATCCTTTTTTTAAAAAATCTTTTTTATTTTTCATTTTTAGTCATATTCTATCTCTTCA
The DNA here is from genome assembly GCF_003265705.2 of Callorhinus ursinus. Classification (NCBI taxonomy): domain Eukaryota; kingdom Metazoa; phylum Chordata; class Mammalia; order Carnivora; family Otariidae; genus Callorhinus; species Callorhinus ursinus. The sequence continues at coordinate 23,662,970 of NW_027397086.1, read as the reverse complement.
TAGTAATTAACCTTATTTTTGGTGTATATATAAATATATATATATAAGTTGTTCTCTCTTTAAAGTTTTGGGATACAGCTTCTTCTAACAGGCCAAAATATACCCTAAATCTCTAGTGTATGGCTTTGTTCTAGTCTCCTGCCTGAACACATTCTCTCCCTTGTTTTTTTAAATCCTCTTCTTTCTTTTTTCAACCAACTACTTATCAATTCCTTTTATAAAATCTTTTATAATTTTCATCTTTAGTCATATTCCATCCCTTCATCGTATTTACACTTATTTTTGTACATATATGTTTTTTTTTTTAAGATTTTATTTATTTGACAGAGAGAGACACAGCGAGAGAGGGAACGCAAGCAGGGGGAGTGGGAGAGGGAGAAGTAGGCTTCCCGCCAAGCAGGGAGCCCAATGGGGGGCTCGATCCCAGGAGCCTGGGATCATGACCTGAGCCGAAGGCAGACACTTAACGACTGAGCCACCCAGGCGCCCCCATATGTTTTTCTTTCTTTAAAATTTTGGGAGGCACTTTCTTCTAAAAGACCAAAATATGCCCAAAATCTAGTGTGTGGCACTGATCTATGCACCAGCCTGATATTTGATCATATTCTGTTTTTTGTTTGTTTTTTATCTTTTTTCTTTTCTTTTTTTCTTTCTTTCCTTTTCTTTTCCCCCGGTTTCAGGTCTCTTCTGATTTGTATAGTGTGTATTTTTCTGGGGTTGTTGTTACCCTGTTAGCATTTTGTTCTCTCATTCATCTACTCTCCACTGGACAAAATGACAACACGGAAAAAAAATCACCTCAAAAAAAAGAACAAGAGGCAGTACCGACTGCCAGGGACCTAATCAATTCGGACATTAGTAAGATGTCATAACTAGAGTTCAGAATGACAGTTTTAGAGACACTAGCAGGGCTTGAAAAAAGCATGGAAGATATTAGAGAAACCCTTTCTGGAGAAATAAAAGAACTAAAATCTAACCAAGTCGAAATCAAAAAGGCTATTAATGAGGTGCAATCAAAAACGGAGGCTCTAACTGCTAGGATAAATGAGGCAGAAGAGAGAATTAGTGATATAGAAGACCAAATAATGGAAAATAAAGAAGCTGAGAAGAAGAGAGATAAACAATTCCTGGAACACGAGGGCAGAATTCGAGAGATAAGTGATACCATAAGACGAAACAATATTAGAATAATTGGTATCCCAGAAGAAGAAGAAAGAGAGGGGCAGAAGGTATATTGGAGCAAATTACAGCAGAGAACTTCCCTAATTTGGGGAAGGAAACAGGCATCAAAATCCAGGAGGCACAGAGAACCCCTCTCAAAATCAATAAAAATAGGTCAACACCCTGACATCTAATAGTAAAACTTAACAAGTCTCAGAGACAAAGAGAAAATCCTGAAAGCAGCTTGGGACAAGAGATCTGTAACCTACAATGGTAGAAACATTAGACTGGCAACAGACCTATCCACAGAGACCTGGCAGGCCAGAAAGCACTGGCATGATATATTCAGAGCACTAAATGAGAGAAATATGCAGCCAAGAATACTATATCCAGCTAGGCTGTCACTGACAATAGAAGGAGAGATAAAAAGCTTCCAGGACAAACAAAAACTAAAGGAATTTGCAAACATGAAACCAGCCCTACAAGAAATATTGAAAGGGGTCTTCTAAGCAAAGAGAGAGCCTAAAAGTAACATAGACCAGAAAGGAACACAGACAATATACAGTAACAGTCACCTTACAGGCAATACAATGGCACTAAATTCATATCTTTCAGTAGTTACCCTGAATGTAAATGGGCTAAATGCCCCAATCAAAAGACACAGATGGATAAAAAAACAAAACCCATCGATATGCTGTCTGCAAGAGACTCATTTTAGACCCAAAGACACCTCCAGATTGAAAGTGAGGTGCTGGAAAACCATTTACCATGCTAATGGACACCAAAAGAAAGCTGGGGTGGCAATCCTTCTATCAGACAAATTAGAATTTAAACCAAAGACTATAATAAGAGATGAGGAAGGACACTATAACCTACTTAAAGGGTCTATCCAACAAGAAGATCTAACAATTGTAAATATCTATGCCCCTAACATGGGAGCAGCCAATTATATAAGCCAATTAATAACAAAAGCAAAGAAACACATCAACAACACAATAATAGTGGGGGGCTTTAACACCCCCCTCACTGAAATGGACAGATCATCTAAGCAAAAGATCAACAAGGAAATAAAGACTTTAAATGACACACTGGACCAAAGGGACTTTACAGATATATTCAGAACATTCCATCCCAAAGCAACAGAATACACATTCTTCTCTAGTGCCCATGGAACATTCTCCAGAATAGATCACATCCTAGATCACAAATCAGGTCTCAACCAGTACCAAAAGATTGGGATCATTCCCTGCGTATTTTCAGACCACAATGCTTTGAAACTAGAGCTCAATCACAAGAGGAAAGTTGGAAAGAACTCAAATACATGGAGGCTAAAAAGCATCCTACTAAAGAATGAATGGGTCAACCAGCAAATTAAAGAAATATTAAAAAAATTCATGGAAACAAATGAAAATGAAAACACAACTGTTCAAAATCTTTGGGATGCAGCAAAGGTGGTCCTAAGAGTAAAGTATATAGCAAAACAAGCCTTTCTCAAGAAACAAAAAGGTCTCAAATATACAACCTAACCCTACACCTAAAGGAGCTGGAGAAAGAACAGCAAATAAACCCTAAACCCAGTAGGAGAAGAAAAATAATAAAGATCAGAGCAGAAATCAATGAAATAGAAACCAAAAGAACAATAGAACAGATCAACGAAACTAGGAGCTGGTTCTTTAAAGAATTAACAAGATTGATAAACCCCTGGCCAGACTTATCAAAAAGAAAAGAGAAAGGACCCAAATAAATAAAATCATGAAGAGGAGAGATCACAACCAACACCAAAGAAATACAAACAATTATAAGAAAATATTATGAGCAACTATATGCCAAAAATTAGATAATCTGGAAGAAACAGATGCTTTCCTAGAGATGTATAAACTACCAAAACTGAACCAGGAAGAAATAGAAAACCTGAACAGACCTATAACCACTAAGGAAATTGAGGCAGTAATCAAAAATCTCCCAAAAAACAAAAGCCCAGGGCCAGATGGCTTCCCAGAGGAATTCTACCAAACATTTAAAGGAGAATTAATACCTATTCTTCTGAAACTGTTCCAAAAAATAGAAATGGAAGGAAAACTTCCAAACTTGTTTTATGAGGCCACCATTACCTTGATCCCAAAACCAAAGACCCCAACAAAAAGGAGAATTACAGACCAATATCCTTGATGAACACGGATGCAAAAATTCTCACCAAAATACTAGCCGATAGGATCCAACAGTACATTAAAAGGATTATTCACCACGACCAAGTGGGATTTATCCCTGGGCTGCAAGGTTGGTTCAACATCAGCAAATCAATGTAATACAATACATTAATAAAAGAAAGAACAAGAACCATATGATCCTTTCAATAGATGCAGAAAAAGCATTTGACAAAGTATAGCATCCTTTCTTTATTTTTTTATTATGTTAATCACCATACATTACATCATTAGTTTTTGATGTAGTGTTCCATGATTCATTTTTTGTGCATAACACCCAGTTCTCCATGCAGAATGTGCCCTCTTTAATACCCATCACCAGGCTAACCCATCCCCCCACCCCTCTCCCCAGTACAGCATCCTTTCTTGATCAAAATTCTTCAGAGTATAGGGATAGAGGGTACATACCTCAATATCATAAAAGCCATCTATGAAAAACCCACAGCGAGTATCATTCTCAATGGGGAAAAACTGAGAGCTTTCCCCCTAAGGTCAGGAACACGGCAGGGATGTCCACTATCACCACTGCTATTCAACATAGTACTAGAAGTCCTAGCCACAGCAATCAGACAACAAAAAGAAACAAAAGGCATCCAAATCGGCAAAGAAGTCAAACTCTCACTCTTTCCAGAAAGGATACTTTATGTGGAAAACCCAAAGACTCCACCCCAAAACTGCTAGAACTCATACAGGAACTCAGTAAAGTGGCAGGATAAAAAAATCAATGCACAGAAATCAGTGACATTCCTATACACCAACAACAAAACAGAAGAAAGAGAAATTAAGGAGTCGATCCCATTTACAATTGCACCCAAACCATAAGATACTTCAGAATAAATCTAACCAAAGAGGCAAAGAATCTGTACTCAGAAAACTATAAAATACTCATGAAAGAAATTGAGGAAGACACAAAGAAATGAAAAAACGTTCCATGCTCATGGATTGGAAGAATAAATATTGCAAAGATGTCAATGCTACCTAGAGCAATCTACACATTCAGTACAATCCCTATCAAAATACCATCCACTTTTTTCAAAGAAATGGAACAAATAATCCTAAAATTTGTATGGCACCAGAAAAGACCCCAAATAGCCAGAGGAATGTTGAAAAAGAAAAGCAAAGCTGGTGGCATCACAATTCCGCACTTCCAGCTCTATTACAAAGCTGTCATCATCAAGACAGTATGGTACTAACACAAAAACAGACACATAGATCAGTGGAACAGAATAGAGAGCCCAGAAATGGACCCTCAACTCTATGGTCAACTTATCTTCTACAAAGCAGGAAAGAATGTCCAATGGAAAAAAGACAGTCTCTTCAACAAATGGTGTTGGGAAAATTGGACAGCCACATGCAGAAGAATGAAACTGGACCATTTCCTTACACCACACACAAAAATAGACTCCAAATGGTTGAAAGACCTAAACGTGAGACAGGAGTCCATCAAAATCCCAAAGGAGAACAGAGGCAGCAACCTCTTCGACCTCGGCCGCAGCAACTTCTTCCTAGAAACATCGCCAAAGGCAAGGGAAGCAAGGGCAAAAATGAACTATTAGGACTTCACCAAGACAAGAAGCTTTCGCACAGCAAAAGAAACAGTCAACAAAACCAAAAGACAACCGACAGAATGGGAGAAGATATTTGCAAACGACATATCAGATAAAGGTCTAGTATCCAAAATCTACAAAGAACTTATTAAACAAGGGACACCTGGGTGGCTCAGTCGGTTAAGCGTCTGCCTTCAGCTCAGGTCAGGATCCCAGGGTCCTGGGGTCGAGTCCCACATCAGGCTCCTTGCTCAGCAAGGAAGCTTCTCCCTCTGCCTGCTTCTGTCTCTCACTCTGATAAATAAAATCTTTAAAAAAGTGTATTTAAAAAAAAAGAACTTATTAAACTCAACAGCCAAAGAACAAATGATCCAATCAAGAAATGGGCAGAAGACATGAACAGACATGTTTCCAAAGAAGACATCCAAATGGCCAACAGACACAGGAAAAAGTGTTCAACATTGCTTGGCATCAAGGGAAATCCAAATCAAAACCTCAATGAGATACCACCAGTCAGAATGGCTAAAATTAACAAGTCAGGAAACGAAAGATGTTGGCAGGGATGCGGAGAAGGGGAACCCTCCTACACTGTTGGTGGGAATGCAAGCTGGTGCAGCTACTCTGGAAAACAGTATGGCGGTTCCTCAGAAAGTTGAAAATAGAGCTACCCTACAACCCAGCAATTGCACTACTGGGTATTTACCCCAAAGATACAAATGTAGGGAGCCGAAGGGGTATGTGCACCCCGATGTTTACAGCAACAATGTCCACAATAGCCAAACTATGGAAAGAGCCAAGATGTCCATCGACAGATGAATGGATAAAGAAGATGTGGTATATATATATACAATGGAATATTATGCAGCCATCAAAAGGAATGAAATCTTGCCATTTGCAACGACGTGGATGGAACTGGAGGGTATTATGCTGAGCGAAATAAGTCAATCAGAGAAAGACATGTATCATATGACCTCACTAATATGAGGAATTCTTAATCTCAAGAAACAAACTGAGGGTTGCTGGAGTGGTGGGAGGTGGGAGGGATGGGGTGGCTGGGTGATAGACACTGGGGAGGGTATGTGCTATGGTGAGTGCTATGAAAGACTGTTGAATCACAGACCTGTACCTCTGAAAGAAATAATACATTATATGTTTAAAAAAAAAAAAGGGGGGGCGCCTGGGTGGCTCAGTTGGTTGAGCGACCGCCTTCGGCTCGGGTCATAATCCTGGAGTCCCGGGATCGAGTCTCGCATTGGGCTTCCTGCTCAGCGGGGAGTCTGCTTCTCCCTCTGACCCTCTTCCCTCTCGTGCTTTCTATCTCTCATTCTCTCTCTCTCTCAAATAAATAAATAAAATCTAAAAAAATAAAATAAAATATTAAAAAAAAAAAGAAGCTAGCAGGAAGGGAAAAATGAAGGGGGGGAATCGGAGGGGGAGACAAACCAGGAGAGACTATGGACTCTGAGAAACAAACTGAGGGTTCTGGGGGCGGGGGATGGGTTAGCCTGGTGATAGGTATTAAAGAGGGCAGGTACTGAATGGAGCACTGGGTGTTATACGTAAACAATGAATCATGGAATACTACATCAAAAACTAATGATGTAATGTATGGTGATTAACATAACAAAATTTTAAAAAATGTTAAAAAAATTTTAGTATATGATAAAGTTGCAAGATTCTGAAAAACCTCAGATACACGTGTAGAAACTAAAGCAATGAGAAGTTAAGTAACTTGCCAAGTTCACACAGCTAGTAAATTATACAACAGGGGTTTGAATGCAAGCATTCTGATTCCAGAGTTCATTTTTTAACCACTAAATGATGATATTAAGTTAAAAAAGCAAAGTAGAGACAAGTGAGTATACTATGCTACCTCTGGGGTAAAAAAAAGAGAAAAAAATTTATTTCTATTTGCTTATGTATGCATATAGAATTTCTGCAAGGACACATATGATAATAACAGTAGTTGCCTTTGGACAGCATGGGGATGGGCAGAAGAGTAATGGGGATTAGGGGTGATATATATGTAAATTATGTTTATAATACATGCATATATATTTGAACTATATTGATGTATAACCTGACAAATAAATAAATAGAATACATTAAATTAAATATAAAAACAGAAAGAAAATGCTCACCCTGGACAAGCTTTTCTGGCCTCCCTGCCAAATACAGTAAGGCCATCCCTCTTCTATATTCTCATATCACTTGTGCCTACAATTTTTCTGGCACGTACCATGTTGCACTGCCCTCATTTATGCTCCACTCTCCTGCTCACCTCACCCCCAGTCAAGCAGTGAGCTCTTCAAAGGCAGGGTTCTGATTCTCTCATTCTTACATCCCCAGCACTTAGTGTAGTCCCTGGCATGTGGCAAACATCTAGTACATGGGGAAGTAGAAGTGGAAAAACGGAAGTGGGGCAGACCAGCCAAATTTGTGGTATTAGCACTATGGAAAGGGGAATCAACTGGGGCCTTCATACAACAATAAGATTTTGAAGAGGAAGTGAGGAGAGAGGAAAACATAGCAACCCTTGCAGAAAAGGTGTAGCACAAAGGGGTAAAAAGGGTACTGTGGGCCAGTGCTAATCAGGGAGAAATGAGGAAGGAGAACCCCCAGCTGAGGAAGACGTAAGCGCTGAGACTGGCCCTAGAAGGGCATTGAAATACAGCACAACACTGGGACTTCAGTCTTGTGACTCCAGAATCAAGACTGAGACCCCAGAAGCAAGGGCCACAGGAGATTCAGCTGAAGACTTCCCACCCATCTAATGACTGAAAATGGAGCAAAGAGCATGCAAAAGATTGGTATTGGAGGAGATTTTCTAATTGTATAAGCAGACCATACATTTGATCTGTTGCTTTCTGTTCATTTAAACTCTTTGTATACACTCATCTGAAGGCTGAAAGGTGATCCACATTGAGTCAGGGATATATTTTCCCCATCAGAATAAATCCCAGATTCCATAAGCAGGGGAACTGGCCCATTCCAGTCAGATCACAACCAACCCCTGACCCTGCAAAACCCGGCTTTTGTAAATAACTGTGCACATCCTTACACTAGGAGCCACAGGAATATATTTCACTATTTGATTGTGTTAATCATCAAAACTGCACAGACTCAATACACACTGGAATAGGTATAAGTGAAGTGAAACAATGTCTGGGATTTGCTTCAAAAGAAAAACTTAAAAGAGGGTGCCTGGCTGGCTCAGTGAGTGGAGCATGGGACTTTTTATCTCAGAGTCGGGAGTTTTATTTAGCCCCACCTTAGGCATGGAGCCTACCTAAAAAGAGAGAGAGAGAATAAAATAATATGTAAAAGAAGCTTGGATTGTCCAAACAGTAGCCCTTAGGCAGAGAATGTGATTTATGTTAAGGATGCTTCACTCTAAGAGGTAAGTTAGTTAAATGAAAAAAAATAAAATCCTAGATAATATAGGAGGTGTTTACAGAAGGAATTTTTATTTCATTGCCTCAGCCCTAAGTGGCATTAGCAAATACTGCAAAGTAATGAAAGAGGTCATTAAGGAAGGAGCTAGAAACACCTTCCAATGTTAAGGGGAAAATTCTGACATCTTAATTATATTCTGCCACCTAGTGACAAAGGAAATTTAACATACTTACTGAGCCAGGCTCCAAGAGCGGAGAGGGCTGCCCTCCACCACCTGGACACCAGATCACGGCCTGAACACTCCGGAACGAGCCTAATCCCATAAGCATTCGGTGCATGATGTCCTCTCTCCACTTCTGCTCACAACTCTAGGAGACACCGCAAATATGGTCAACAGCCGAAGAAGCTGTTCAATCTGTGGCTGACAGACTTCACGCGGGGCCAGCAGGTCCACCTTCTACCACTTAACACAGTCCACTGGCTCCTTTGCCACCTCCTGCCCGTTGGTAAGGGCTTCAAGGGGAAACAACAGCAAGACTGAAAAGGCCTGCAGAAGTTGGGCATTTTAATCCTGAAGGTCCACCGCAAGAAGACAGAGTAAATACTGTAACCTTCTTCCCATGAAACGGGATAACTTTTACTCACAAATCTTAGCACACAAGATGATGGGCAAAAAACTCCTATTAATACCTGAATGTAAACTGAAGGAGTGAGTTTTAAAAGCGCATTCAGGTCCAAAGGCTCACGCCCTTCCAGACGCTTCCAGTCCACCAAGCTGAAGCCTGCCCCATAATCCATTGCGAGGCAGGTCCCCCGGTGCGAACGAGGAGGCCGGAAGTACGACTGTGGCCGCTCTGGCACGCAGAACCATAGAATTTCTGTGCAGAGAGCCGAGAACAGCCTTGAGCTCGGGGCATGCAGTTCAGGTTTTCCTCACTTGTTGGGTCATCCTTCTCAGTCCATTTGTGGAAGACCATTGGTGTTATGGCAGTGGCATTTAGTAAGGAACTTGATCCTGTGCAGAAATTCCTCACGGACAAGATCAGAGAGTATACAGCTAAGTAAGTGATCGGCATCTTGAGGACTTTTTATATTGGCCAGAGTATCAGCAAAAGCTGGAGAGGGAACTTTTTAAAGCTTAAACGGACATACGGTAAAGCAGACGTAAATATGTTCAATGACTCTGAATCTGAAAATTTTAAAGCATCCAGTCTTGAAGAAGTAACATAAAATTAATCTGGTTATTTGTTATGTATGGATTAGGAGAAGTACAACTAATTAGTATCAGACTAAACTTATATTTCACAATTGTAAAAAAAAAAGTGCATTCAAAGTTATTCATCTTAGATTTATTTCTGTTACCCCCTCCAAAGGACTTGAGACTTAAAAGTACATAATGAAATTTCAAATTATAAATTAAAGCAGAAACCAAAAAAAAAAAAAAAACAGAACGTAAACATAATAGTTACAAGGAAAAACATAACTGAAGTGCAATGCAGTGGTAAGAATGGGAGGAGAATTTTTTACCAAAATATTGATATTCTAGGATTTTGCTACTCAAATTGTGGTTCCAAGACCAAAGCTCAACATCACCTGGGAGCTTTTCAGAAATGCAGAATCACAGCCTACTGAATTAGAATCTGCCTTTTAACAAGATTCTCAAGTAACTCATATATACATAAAGTTTGAGAAGCACCCATCTAGCCGCCCTCCCACCCACCCTCCACCATGAAAACAGATTCAGGAGATCTGGAGTGGCGCTCAGGAGCTGATTTTTTTTTTTTTAACACCCACAGCTGACTCTTATTAGTCAAATTGGGAAATACTATTGGTGAATATCAAATATACTTTTGGCTTCCTAGTATACAAAGTAAAATGTGAAAAAAAAGTAAGCATAATTAGTTCCTCGGTGGGAAGCCAAGCATTTTAAGAAATTCTTTACTGCAGGACCTTAAGAATGAAGCATATAATGACCCCGTGGAAAATGTTCTCACTGACTTTTTTGATACCAAATGTTGCCGCAAATCTAATTTGGTAATTTCTTATGTCTTTAATAAATGCTGAATGTTTGGCATCAAAAGAAAATCTCAGTGAAGGCAGTTCTGAGATGGGGCTAAGCTACTAAGTCAAGGGTCAGCAAACCGTGCGGCCTGCTTTGTAAATAAAGTTTTATTGGGGCAGAGCCATGTTCATTCATTATGTTTTGTCTGTGGATGCTTTCACACTATAATGACAGACATAAATAGTTTTAATAGAGACCACATAGTCCGCAAAGCCTAAAATATTTACTATCTGCCCTTTATTTTAAAAAGAAAAGAAAAGAAAAGGGGTGCCTGGGTGGCTCAGTCAGTGAAGCATCTGCCTTCGGCTCAGGTCACGATCCCAGAGTCCTGGGATCAAGCCTTGAGTCAGCCTGCTTCTGCCTCTCCTCTGTTTGTGTTCTATCTCTGCCTCTCACTCTCTCAAATAAAATCTTTAAAAATAAATAAAAATTAAAATTAAAAAAAAAGCCAACCATGGTCTCTATTAAATTACCCAGGGGACAAGACAGCCTTCAGATTTCCATGAACATCACTTATCCCCATGGGCTTCTAATGGGAATTAGAGATTGTACAATGATGAAGGTGTAAGAATTCATTTGGGGGGTTAGTGGTTGGTAAACTATGGCTAAAAATAATAATAAAAATAATTTTTAAAAATAGACTTGTTGGGCGCCTGGGTGGCTCAGTTGGTTAAGCGACTGCCTTCGGCTTAGGTTATGATCCTGGAGTCCTGGGATCGAGTCCCGCATCGGGCTCCCTGCTCAGCAGGGAGTCTGCTTCTCCCTCTGACCCTCTTCCCTCTCGTGCTCTCTATCTCTCATTCTCTCTCTCTCAAATAAATAAATAAAATCTTTAAAAAAAATAGACTTGTTATACTTGCCAATTTCTATGGCATAAATCAGGGTTTCTCAGCCTCACCGCTATTGACATTTTGGACTAGATAGTTCTTTGTTGGGGGAAGCTGTCTTTGCATTATAGGATATTGAGCAGCATCCCTGGCTTCTACCCACTAGATGTCAGTAGCAAACCCCCAGTTGTGACAAAAGAATATGTCTCTAGAGATTGCCAAATGTCCCCTAAGGGCAAAATGACCTTCACTGGGAATCACTGGGGTAAATACTCCTGCTATGACCAATTTCATGCTAGCCAACTTGACATCACTGACCATGGATGTAGGAAGAGATACACACAGTCTCTTAAGCCAGAGAGAGGCATTTCTAGCATACCACTGTGTGAGAACATAATTGCACTGGCAATAATGTCCTGTTTTAAAAATTGAGGAAACTAGCCAGGATCTCCACCTGAATCAAAAGTTACGCCTTCTCCACAGAGATGAACATATTGGCAAAAAAATGCTTTTTTCTTCAAGAAGCAGCCTGGATTCCTCTACACAAAGCTATGTTCCACAAAGCATGGTTAAGATTATTTTGAACTAGAAAATATCCAAAGCAGATGTTAATAGTCACCCCAATGGTTATGACAAACTCTCAATAATATATCAGCAAATCACATGGCTTCCAAGTGGATATGGCAGGATGAATTAGCCCCAAGCAAACGAAATGGCTGGACATGTTCTTTGGATTTGGGTTGTTTTATTGTGATTGTTGTTTTTGTTATTTATTTAAATCAATTGAATTTTGTGAAATATCTGCTAATGATAATGACATTAGCTTCGAGATCCTTTGCATCAACAGCACTGATAATGGTTAATTACTCAGAACCAATTACTGAGGCCACTCTTAGACCATGACATTAAAACCATATCATCAACACCCAGGAGGACACTTATCTCCTGTCCCGGAAGGGCAGGCATCCATTTTTGTCTACAGTTTCCAGATCATTAGAAGAGAAGTCAATTTCTATCAATCCTGAATTTTTGAGGGGTATTTAAATATGTTTTTTGTAGAATTATCAATAATGTAATGTCTATATTGAGCTTATGATATGGAAGACCAATGGAAGGTCAATAAAAGCTACAATTTTATTATTCTTACCAGATTTCTGCACACGATAATTCTACACAAAGACCAACGTTACCGCTCCTGGGATTTCCTTTCCCCTTCCTAGCTGTGACCTCCCTGGATTCCCTGGATGATTAAAGAAACTAAAGGCAGTTTGGCTCAAAGAATCATAAGAATTTTATCAGCTTTGTGATAGCCCCCACACACACATAGGCACACGTACACGCACACACTGAACCATCGACAAATTTGAACTTTGCTTTCAAGCTGAAGCTACTATATCCTGAGAATCTCATCTGACTTTTTTTCTTGTGGGATCTTGACATCTTGTGACATATTGTTAACACCTGCTCACAAGCATCAAGAAAGTATTCAGGTGGATCTAGGTGCTCCCAACATCTTGGCATCAAGACATTGTTTAAATATACATTTCCTCTCCTATAACAAGCAACAATAAATAAGATGAATAGCAAAACCTAATATACCAACTTTGGGGAAATTGAATAATCCCAACTTGAATTAGTACAATTGCAAAAAATGATAGAAATTTTAATTATCATAAGGTGATCTTATACAGTGATTTTTTTTACATACATACATATAAGAGCTATAAATGCACTGTAGGTTAGGATATGATTGCAAACCTCTGTCCTTTAAGCTGGGTGAGTATAACTCACCCCAAATTCATTGGAAATCACTGTATAGCTTACTTCCGATAAATAATACGGTAAATATGCCTAAAGCCCATTTGCTCTACATATAAAATTCTGTTTTAGAAACCCAAACAATGGGGTGCCTGGCTGGCTTAGTCAGTAGAGCACACGACTCTTGATCTCGGGGTTATGAGTTCAAGCCCCACATTGGGTATAGAGATTACTTAAAAATAAAATCTTTAAAAAAAAAAAGAAAGAAAAATCTGAACAAGTAGCTCCTTAAGAATGAGGCTGACACAAAAACTGAAGGAAAATACAGCAAAGCACCATAAATAAGAAAAGTAATCTTGAGGGCTAAGAGATTCCCTTTATAAAAATCAGTGGCTTCTGTTTTGGGTGTACCCAAATTGAGTTGTATTTGAGAAGTTAATAATGAAAAATGTTTGATAAAGGTTAGAGGTCACCAACAATAGCAGACTTTGAAAAAATACAGCAAAATAAAATCTTTATCTAGGACTTTAAGGTGAATTTGAGAGGAGTAATTAGTAAGCCCTACCAAGAAAGTAACATAAGATCTGCAAAATATGAGGTAGGTAGTTAGTTGGAGGAAATGATTCTCCTAAACATCCATTGAAATCTTTAGTTCCACTGTCTCCATAATTATGTTGATTATAGGTTCTCAAGTACAAATTCAAAGTTTTCAAAAATTTATAATACTCAATTTTTTTAATGGTTGTATCAATCAGGATAGACAGGTTTTATGGTGGTAACAAGCGACCCCAAAATTTCAGTGACTCAACAAACATTTATTTCTCATCCACAAGACCAAAGTGGCCTGGCAGGGTGTCTCAGCCCATCAGAATCACTCAGATGATCTCAACGCGAGCTTCCATGAACATCTCCAGAGTAGGAGAACATGCAAATCACACACAACCACTTGAAGATTCTGTCCAGAAGTGGCACATGTCACTTCCACTTGCATTCCACTCATCAAAACAAATCACACAGACGGATGCCTGGCTGGCTCAGTCAGTAGTGCGTGTGACTCTGGATCTCAGAGATGTGAGTTTAAGCCCCACGTCGGGTGTAGAGATTAATCAAAAATAAAACCTTTAAAAAACACATCACATGGCTACAGTCAATTCACTGAATTGACTGAAAGGGGAACTGGAATAATGTTAAGAAACCTTAACAACTACCACAATGACCAGATGTGTCTCAAGATATAAATGGAATGACTCCTTGAGTCACCTCCCACTACTTCACCCTTTAGCTATACAGCATTCTTTGTTTATATAAGGCGAAACTAGAGACTTCAGATCCCATAAATCCTCAAAAACCTCACCAGAACCATTCAAATGTGCTGCTAACACAGATATAATTTGAGCTCCCGTTAAATGTTCTAGGGAATGCACCATTGAAGAGGAGTATATAACTCAGGATTGGTTCTTTGGGCTCCAAGAGACAGAAATCTAACTCAGACTAGCACAGGCAAAAACATTGTGACCAGGGGCACCTGGGTGGCTCAGTTGGTTAAGCGACTGCCTTCGGTTCAGGTCATGATCCTAGAGTCCTGGGATCGGGTCCCGTATCGGGCTCCCTGCTCAGCAGGGAGTCTGCTTCTCCCTCTGACCCTCTTCCCTCTCGTGCTCTCTATCTCTCATTCTCTCTCTCTCAAATAAATAAATAAAATCTTTAAAAAA
>NW_027397086.1:23647717-23647903 GCF_003265705.2 Callorhinus ursinus | reverse complement strand
TCTCTCATTCTCTCTCTCTCAAATAAATAAATAAAATCTTTGGAAAAAAAAAAAAAACATTGTGACCAAATTTAAAAAGAACTATGGCATACTGGGCCTCAAAGTGAGACCAAATTTAGAGAATTAAATACTGTTAGTCCTCTCTCTCTCTCTCTCTCTCTCTCTCTCTCTCTCTCTCTCTCTCTC
>NW_027397086.1:23446311-23647707 GCF_003265705.2 Callorhinus ursinus | reverse complement strand
TCTCTCTCTCTCTCTCTCTCTCTCTCTCTCTCTCTCTCTCTCTCTCTGTTTTTCATCTCTGCTGCTCTCTGCTTTGTCAGCATCTCTTTCTCAAGCTGGCTTCTCAAAGCAGGGGGTGGAAAGAGAAATACAACTCCAGGGAGCTCTAGGCTTACAACCAGAAAGAAACTTAGGGCTCTTCCTCACCAGCTCTACTTAGAAAGATGCTGGGGGGCGCCTGGGTGGCTCAGTCGTTGAGCGTCTGCCTTCGGCTCGGGTCGTGATTCCAGGTCCTGGGATCGAGCCCCGCATCGGGCTCCCTGCTCCGTGGGAGGCCTGCTTCTCCCTCTCCCACTCCCACTGCTTGTATTCCCTCTCTCACTGTGTCTCTCTCTGTCAAATAAATAAATAAAATCTTTAAAATAAAAAAATAAAATCTTTAGAGAAAAAAAAGAAAGATGCTAGGGAAACCACTGAAGTTGCAACACAACCAGGTTTGTGCCTTTAAAAGATTGCTCTGGCTGTTGTTTGGAGAATAAATTGGGTAGAGGCAAAAACAAAAGCACCACTTAACCCTGTTGGTCAGTTCCTTAATGAAATTCTCTCTTCCCCTGCCTTCTGTGACACAGAACATTATGGTCTCTGGTGGGGGCTAAGAAGCCCTTTAGGTTCATTTCTGTTGTTAACCACAGGTCATCTCTTGGGTTCTTCATGAACTACAAACACAGGGGACAGGAATTCAAAGTGTTACTCTTCTGATCCTGAGGCTGGAACTCAAAGGAAGATTTTCTCAGATTAATCCTGGAATGTATTATACTTAAACCCAAACCTTATAGTTCCAACTTATTTCTCTTCTGAGCCTTACTACTCTGCTCATGAATGGGGACACCTGGCTGGCTCAGTCAGAGGAGCATAGGGTTCTTGATCTCGGGTTCATGAGTTTGAGCCCCACATTGGGTGTAAAAATTACTGAAAAGAAATAAGTAAGCTTTAAAAAAAATGTCCATACCTCCTTGCACTTACTGATTTAAACACAAACTTCTCAGGTCTCCACAATACTGCCTCAATTTATTTTCCCAACCAGTTTTTCCATTTTTATTACCCAAATATAGGTGAATACCCCTTCACAAAGACTAAAAATTCGAAAGTGTATACAGAAAACAGAAAAAGCCCCCCCTTTGGCCTCCCCCACTCCCATCTCCAGAGGTGACCACTCTCCCCAGTTAGGCAGGTATCCTTCCATTCTCTTTCAATGCACTTATCATATATATGTATGAAAATGCAGAAGTCTCCTTTTTTATAAATGTAACAGGAATCATAATATGTATTGTTTGGCCAAATGCTACAACACATACGGTATCATCACTTAATAATGTATAGATCAGCCTCATTTTTTTTAAAAGACAAGCTAATACTCATAATGTGGATGCATTATGGTACAGGTCCACAATCCTTTATACACATTTCCAGATTCCAAAACCATTCTGAAAATGGAGAGGTTTTGGAAAGTTTGTAGCAAACTCATTTGACCTGAAATGACATAAAGCTTTTTAGCCTTTATTTATCTTACTTAGTGAATATTCCTAATTGTCATTGCAGAAATAATGTGTTTGATTAGAGGGTGTTGCCCCAGATCCCACCAGTGATGTTGCATAACAAACAACCAAAAATTCTGAATAATGAAACACATGTGCCTCATGAGTTTCAAACATACTACTGTGACCCTATAATGGGGGGGAGGGGTTGTTGTATACCAAACAGTGCTCCAATGCTTTCCATAAACTAATTAATGCAATCCTCACAGCAATACTATAAAGTACTATTGTGATCTCCATTTTATAGATGAGAAAAACTGAGTTGCAGAGAGGTGAAGTAATTTGGGCAGCCAAAATCTAATCTAACCCAATTTGGCCCCAGCACCTGTGCACTGAACCCATTGTGCTGTTTTGCCTTCGTGTTCTTTGAGAATAATATAGCAAACACCTAATCAGATCTTAACGTGTGGCCCGTTTGTTTGACCTCATTTAAAAAAATAAAACCTTGGGAATGCAAGCTGGTGCAGCCACTCTGGAAAACAGTATGGAGGTTCCTCAGAAAGTTGAAAATAGAGCTACCCTATGACCCAGCAATTGCACTACTGGGTATTTACCCCAAAGATACAAATGTAGGGATCCGAAGGGGTATGTGCACCCCGATGTTTATAGCAGCAGTGTCCACAATAGCCAAACTATGGAAAGAGCCAAGATGTCCATCGACAGATGAATGGATAAAGAAGATGTGGTATATATATACAATGGAATATTATGCAGCCATCAAAAGAATGAGATCTTGCCATTTGCAACGACGTGGATGGAACTGGAGGGTATTATGCTGAGCGAAATAAGTCAATCAGAGAAAGACATGTATCATATGACCTCACTGATATGAGGAATTCTTTAATCTCAGGAAACAAACTGAGGGTTACTGGATTGGTGGGAGGTGGGAGGGATGGGGTGGCTGGGTGACAGACATTAGGGAAGGTATGTGCTATGGTGAGTGCTGTGAATTGTGCAAGACTGTTGAATCATAGACCTGTACCTCTGAAACAAAAAATACATTATATGTTAAAAAAAGAAGAAGAAGAAGCTAGCAGGAAGGGAAAAATGAAGGGGGG
This sequence comes from Callorhinus ursinus, assembly GCF_003265705.2. Taxonomy (NCBI): domain Eukaryota; kingdom Metazoa; phylum Chordata; class Mammalia; order Carnivora; family Otariidae; genus Callorhinus; species Callorhinus ursinus. Next base: position 23,645,075 of record NW_027397086.1, on the reverse strand, counting down.
AAATCGGAGGGGGAGACAAACCATGAGAGACTATGGACTCTGAAAAACAACCTGAAGGTTCTAGAGGGGAGGGGGTGGGGGGATGGGTTAGCCTGGTGATGGGTATGAAGGAGGGCACGTACTGCATGGAGCACTGGCTGTTATACGCAAACAATGAATCATGGAACACTATATCAAAAACTAATGATGTAATGTATGGTGACTAACATAACATAATTAAAAAAATAAAAATAAATAAAAATAAAAAATAAAACCTCCCAAATATAATTGAAACCCTGTGCGCGCCTATCCCATCCCATTTTTTTTCCTTCCCACAGGTAATCACTGTATGTTGGTGTTTATTACTGTATGCATAACAATATATAGTATTGTTTTTCATATTTTAAACTTTACATAGAGCAGGGAGGGGGACACAACTGCAAAAAGGCTCACAGGTCTTCAAATGACTAGTATTCTATTTCTTTAACTGGATAGTGAGTACGTGAGTATTCATTTCATTGCCACTCTCTGGATGACACATGCATTTGCATGTGGGATTTGATATGTATAATGATTTTTAAAGATTTAAATAAGGGTAGTATTAATATAAATATTATACTATTAAAAATTGTACCATTATTCAACCACACACTAATCTAGTGTTGCCGCAAAGATATTTTTTAGATGTGATTAATATATATAATCAGTTGACTTTATATAAAGGAGATTATCCTGCATAATCTGGATGAGTTTTATCCAGTCTGTTGAAAGGCCTTAAGAGCAGAGCTGAGGGGTGCCTGGCTGGTTCAGTCAGTAAAGCATGCGACCCTTGATCTCGAGGTCGTGAGTTGAAGCCCCACGTTGGGTGTAGAGATTACTTTAAAAAAAAAAAATTAAAGATTAAAAGAAAAAATGTTTCTAAAGAACAGAGCTGAGATTTCTCCAAGGAAAAGGACATTCTGTCTATGGACTACATCAGTTTCTCTCCCAGACTTTCCAGCCTGCCTTTCCTGGCAGCCTATCTTGCAGATTTCAGATTGGCTGAGCCAGTCCTCACAATCATGTGGGCCAATTCCTTGCAATAAATCCTTTTACACACATATACACATATATATCCTCCTGGACACATATCCTACTATAGACCCTACTAGTCAGTTTCTCTGGTGGAACCTTGACTGATACCAGGCAGAAAAAAATCAGAAAATGGCTAAAAATTTCCCAAATTTGGTGAAGAACATTAAGTCACAGATCCAAGAATCTCAACAAACTCCAAGTAGGATAAACAAACAAAAAGGAAACCATGCCTACCAGAGCTCAAGGACAAAGATAAAGAAGCACATTAACAACTTACATTGATGGGACACATACAGTGAATCAGATGTGGAGTGCATTCTGAACTGTTCTGGAGGGGCAAGCCTACCCGGAGAGATTTGCAGAATTCCTAAGGCACTAGTCTAATTTAAATAATCTAAAATTGGAGAGATAGTTTGATCCTTGAGTTATGTTCAAGCCCTGTGGGTAAGTGGCAGGTGCTTCCCCCAAATGGGAGGAGATTTAGATGTTGAAGGTTTTAAGGAAGGAATAATACCTTAGGATGGGATCAAGGACAGGAGCCAGTGTTAAATGCCAAGATACAATGCACCTCCTAATACTCTCCCCAGAACTTAACCTTAACCTTAACTCACCCAGTCACAGAATGAGCTGGACAACCACAGCTGTGCCATCCAAGGCTTACTTCATGACAATGAATAGAAAAGGCATGCTTTCCCAGTGACCTACTAATTCAGGAAGAGAAAAGAAAAAACGTGCTGAGACACCATGCTCAGTCCCTTTGCCCAACTCACTAATCAATCATATAAATTACCCCTCCTCTCTTAAGAAGAAGGAGAAAAGAAATGGAAATGTTCTACCTTGGTTGTGGAGTAGAAATTTCTTCTTCTCTGTGGAAACATGGGGAGTAGGGAATAATTGGTCTCATCTCCCAACTAGACTGTAAATTTCTTAAAGTCAGGAAACTGACTTATATAAACCTCTACATCCATCACAGTTCAGAGCAGAGAGCCAGACATATAAGAGAGGGTGAGCAAATATGTAGCAACTTGACCATTCTATACTTAATATGTGTGTGTTATGAAGACTAAACACAATTTTAATATATTCTAATTTTACCTAATATTTAAATAGTGATCTACAGTTTATAAAACATTTCCATATGCATTACCTTATTCAGTCTTCACAGCAGCCAGTATTATGAATGAGGAAAATGAGGCTCAGAGGGGATACATGACTTGCTCAAAGCCACACATCTAGTGAGAACCAGAGTTGAGACTCAAATCCACGTGATCTCTATCATCATACCATGACTGCCTCACTCTTGCTATTTATTGTTAAGCATTTTGACCTCCTTAAAGAAGAGAAGGATGTTGCACATGAAGTTTGAGGCAACAGCTGTGTCCCCGGCTGTCTGAAATGCCTCCACCAGGTTTGGCAACAGCTGTCTCAGCTTGACATCTCACTGGGTTCCTGTCAGAGCCCCACCTTGGGGAATGACAAGTTTAATGAAGAAAAATCCAACCTTCCACCTGAACTCCTAGCTTTGCAAATGCAACTGACATCTGACAGGCTTGGAGGCCCTCGCTGCAGGGAATGGGGTGACCCCAGCTTCTCAGCTCATAGATTATATGTTTGGCAGCTTTCTCTGCAATTGGCTGACAACATTTGTGCCCTCTCCAGATCTTTCTTCCTGGTCCCAATGCTAATTTAGATGCAATTCAAACAAACACGGAGTATTTCCTATATGGGGACATATAAAAAGATGAGTAACACACCATTCCTGCCTTGGGGGCACTCAAAGTCCTACAGAAGAGTCAGAAACTTTACACTGACACTATTTATATGGAGATAATACTCATTGCCTTGGCAAATGGGCCCCTCCTGAAAAGAGAAACTCTAATGAGACTGCTCAAAAATTAAATACCATGTTGACTATTTCCTTTGGCAGGAACAACAAATTCAGATGCCAAGAAGAATCTCAAAAGGGCTGTGGAAGGGGCACTTTGAAACTAGTGTTTGAGAACCAGAACCTCATTTTTTTTACCTTAAAAAACAAAGCAGTGATCAGCATGAGCAAAGACTACATGAGATCATGTGGTGTATCACAGGGGCAATAAGCAGGGCCATCTATTCAGAGGACAGGGCATAGGAGATGAGATTGGAAGGCAAGGTGGTAAAGAACCTTCACTATCACACCAAAATGCTCAGGATACATTTAGAATGGAACCATAGAAGTTTCATAAGTTGGACTCAGGTTAGCTTGATTAGGTGTATGATTGAGGGCAATGATGTCAGCGCGGAGGAGAGGAATGACACTGAGAGACTAGTCAGAGGCAACACTACAGCATCCCGGGTGAGACATGATGAGGGCCTGAACCAAGGATGTGGGGAAGGAAACAAGAGAAGAACAGGAAAGACCATTCAGAAGTAGAATAGTCAGATCTGGGTCAGAGAATGTAGAAGATACCTAGCCATGTGACTGGGCACGAGGGAGCTCCTGAACTGAGAAAGGAAACCCGGAAAAAGAGGTGAAGAAGGAGAAGGTTCAAGGAGAAGTCACCGAGGTTCGTTTCGGCTGGACGTGTGTGGTGTGAAGTCCGTACAGACCCCAAGTGAAGGTGCTTCACGGGCAGACAGAAAGTATAGCCCAGGGATGGAAGAGGCTCCCAGACTAAGCCACAAGAGTACATGAGACATCTCAGGTAGGGAACAGGGAGGGAGAATGGGTGAGAGACAAGGCCCTCAGAAACACTGACATTCGGGGGGCACCCGGGTGGCACAGTTGGTTAAGCAGCCAACTCTTGGTTTCAGCTCAGGTCGTGATCTCGAGCCCTGGGTCAGGCTCTGCCCTCAGTGCAGGGTCTGCTTAAGACTCGCTCTCCCTCTGCCCCTCCCCCCCTAAAAATAAATAAATGGATCTTTTTTAAAAAGGGGGATAAAGGGCGCCTGGGTGGCTCAGTTGGTTAAGCAACTGCCTTCGGCTCAGGTCATGATCCTGGAGTCCCGGGATCGAGTCCCACATCGGGCTTCCTGCTCAGCAGGGAGTCTGCTTCTCCCTCTGACCCTCTTCCCTCTGGTGCTTTCTATCTCTCATTCTCTCTCTCTCTCAAATAAATAAATAAAATCTTAAAAAAAATAATAATAATAAAAAGGGGGATAAAAAGAAGCACTGACATTTGAGAGCAGGAAACAGAGAGCAGCCACAGGAGGAAAAGGAGACTCAGAGACAGCAAGGGCAGAGAAAGAAGGGTGAGCAACAGTAGCTAATGTTGGGGAGAGACCACAGAAGACTAGAGCTAAGACGAGATGTCTGGATTCCCCCTGAAAATTGAAAAGTCATTAGATTTAGAATAAAAAAAAAAACCAACCAACAAACAGGAGAGGAAATAAGATTGGCAAAATGTTGATCATTGCCAAAGCTGAGCCACAGGTCCAACGGTGTTCATCATGAGATCTCTGCTTGTGTATATGTTTGAAATTTTTTTCCAAATAAAATGTTGAAAAATTAAAAACAAATTAATATCTAAAAAGAATAAAATGAAATGTCATTAGTGGCTTTGAAGACCAGAGCTGCCGTTGAATATTGAGCAGCAAGCGGGAAACAAAGAAGTGATGCTGGCAATGTGAGAGAGTGACGGGGAAGAACTGGGCCCTGTGCCTGTATCATTCATTCAGTGTCACAACAGGAAACAGATGACACTCAAATTAGGATGGTTCCCCAAGGGTTTAATAAAGGGAGTATTTATAGTGTAAGAGCAGGGTGTCGGGGAGGCACAAAGAATATTGCAGTAACCCTGGTGCTAGTAAGAGCGGGTGTGAGCACCCTTTATCACGATGCAGCTAGAAGCATGTATTTCTCAGGGGTGTGTGGGGGGAAGGCAGGTCAGCTGGCTCAGCAGAGTCTCTGCTTTAAGCTGGTGTCCACTGGGCTTGCCTCCTCTCTGCAGATCAAGATCTGGTCCATTCCACATGAGTTCATTCTAGGGCCCAGACCAAAGAGACAGCAGTGCCCAGGGGAAGCTCTTCTTGCAGAGATGGCAGAGGCACAAAAAAAGGCACACCGAAACACATGATGCTTCTGAAAGCCTGGGCTGGGAAATGGCAACAACGATTGGTTCCACTTGTTAACCAAAGCAAATCAGAGAGCCAAGCCCAAGGGCAAGGGGCAATAGGCCCCTCCTTTCATGGGAGCAACTGCAAAGTCTCATGCAGGCAAAGAGCATGGATACCAGGAGGGACAAGGAACTGGGGCCAATAATGCAATCTATCACACCCCCTAACGTCAATGGAGGGAGTGCTTAGCCGAACTCTGAAAAAGTCATGAGAAAAGGGTCCTCTTGAGAGGAGCTCTGACCTTCCATCTGAAAGAACCTGAGGAGATGCCACAGGGAGGGTGCCAGGGGAATAAACATCCTGACCTCAACCAGGTCTCCTGCTCAGGCTTCTCACCTGCTGCAGAGCCCTCTGATGAGATCCAAACAGGTCAGCCTCCCAGGGCAGGTGGCAGTGCAGGAAGATGGGGCACACAGAGGACGAGGCACTGGCCAGCTATAAGAAGATAAAGTGAGGGTAGGGCGGCAGGCTACCAGGAGAGGCTTAGCACTTAAGCAAAACCCTCATCTTCCTCCAGTACAGCCCAGGAAAACGGGGAACCCAAGGGCTCAGAAGTTGTAGGAGATCCTCTAAGTGGCCTGCACTGCCACCCTGGGCATCTGATCTGAGGGCATCATGGGCAGGCACCAAGCCCCGAGAGAGAGGTTTTTCCTCCTGCAAGGAAGAGACACAGCTGGAGGTGGAAACAAGCAATTAAGACTGATTGTCCGACTCAGCAAGAAAATTAGCCTGCACCAGCTAATGATACTCAAGGGAGGCAAGTTGCTGGTAGGAGCCCAGAGCTGGCAATCAATGCGGAGACTGACACCTTGGAGGACACAAAAAGATGCTTTGGGTCTAAGGGCTCTAGGAAGACACCTCCCAAAAGGGCACCTTTTCCTGAGGTCAACCAACACTCTGCTAGTAGGCTTTAAGGAAGCTCTTAATGTTTGTGGTGCTCACATTTCTGGAGACAAATTCATGTAGAATGGAGCCAGTGTACTAATGGCAACTGACAGCAATTTTCTAAATACAATAAACATGTTATTTTATAAGCAAAGAATCTGTACTATTGGGAGGGGAAATAAAATGAGCCCCTCAAACTAAGTTCTAAATTTCGTATGTCCAGAATCTCAAATCAAGGCTCACACGTTTTATTAGGCCACCAAAAAAAAAAAGGAAAAAAAAAAATCGAAGTGCAAGCATTAGAAAAACAGATGTCAGATTACAGTTGTCAAGAACATGGACTCTGGGGCGCCTGGGTGGCTCAGTCGGTTAAGCGGCTGCCTTCAGCTCAGGTCATGTTCCCAGGGTCCTGGGATCGAGCCCCGCATCGGGCTCCCTGCTCTGCAGGAGCCTGCTTCTCCCCCTCCCACACCTTCTGCTTGTGTTCCCTCTCTCGCTGTGTCTCTCTCTGTCAAATAAATAAATAAAATCTTTAAAAAAAAAAAAAAAGAACATGGACTCTGGGGCGCCTGGGTGGCTCAGTTGGTTAGGCAACCGCCTTCAACTCAGGTCATGATCCTGGAGTCCCAGGATCGAGTCCCACATCGGGCTCCCTGCTCAGCAGGGAGTCTGCTTCTCCCTCTGACCCTCCCCCCTCTCATGCTCTCTCTCTATCTCATTCTATCTCTCAAATAAATAAAATCTTTAAAAAAAAACAAAGAGAACATGGACTCTGGAGCAAACTGCCTGGATTCAAAGTGAGCTCGGCTGTTTACCTTAACTGTGAGCCTAGGCAAGAGCAAGTTACTTTACTCTGTGTCTCAGTTTCTCCACCTGTAAAATGGAGGTGATAATCACACAGCCACACGTGATGAGTTATTAGATGTGAGCACCTCCTAGAGCGTTGGGCAATAGTTCATACAATTTGAAGGTTACCTCTTATTATTATTGGCAAACTCAGAGACAGTCTCCTGTCCCAGATATGGACAGCCCTACCTTCTGCCACTTCACACTGTGTCACAGGTGGGAGCCTGGGGAATAGAGTGTTCCAGCCTCTAGCTAAGCCTAGCTTTCACCTAGATTTCAGCCCGGCCCTGAGCACCTGATTCAGGAATGCTCTCATTCTAAGGCTGGAACCCAGAGGAAATTTCCTTCCTCAGTGAGTGCTCTGACTAACCCACAAACTGTAGACTCAAGGTTGATGAGAACAACTAAAGGACTATGGAAGGGGTCCCAGCTGCTAAAGGAAATCAGCATTTTTGTGAAAGGTATAACAAACCTACAAGAATAACATTAGCCTGGGGAGGAGAACAGGCTTGACCAAGTCAGTCACCACTGCATGGTACATTTCATGAATTGTTGCATCTTCCTGTCTCCCTGAAGCTTTCTGTCCTTTGGCTTTTGTAGGTTGGGGTCTCTCCCCTCCTCATTTCTCCCTCTTTCTCTCACTCACTTCTTTCTTTCTCCTTCTTCACTTTTCCCTTTGTCTCTTCTCCCTCAGCGCCTTTCTCTCTTTTTAAAAGATCACTGGCCACCAGGCCGGCTCACTCAGTAGGGTATGTGACTCTTGATCTCAATGCACCCCTTGATCTCAGAGTTGAGTGTTCAAGCCCCATGTGGGGCATAGAGATTACTTAAAAATAAAATCTTAAAAGGAAAAAAAAAAAAGAAAGAAAGAAACCTCCTTGCCTAATCCAATAGGACTATGTCCTCACAAGAAGAGGAAGAGGCACCAGAGGTATGTACAGACAGAGGAAAGGGCAGTCAGGATGAAAAGTCTCACCAGAAACCAACCCTGCTGACCATTTAATCTTGGGCTTCCAATTTCCAGAACTGTGAGAAAATGAATTTCTGATGTTTAAGCCAAAAAACAAAAACAAAGAAAAGAAAAAGAAAACCTGCCTTAACATTGGTTTTTACATGTGTTTGGTCCTTAGTTGTGAATCCGTGGCTCTCAGTACTCGCAATTTTTTTCTTCCTTTCAGTTACAACACCCAGGATCTATCTCAGCTCTGTCACTACCCCACTGGATGATGTTCGGCAATAATAATCACAAACACATATTATGCTTAATGGGTGCCACTCACTTTTCTAGGTGCTTTATGTATAAAATTAACTGAGTTAGTTGTCAGGGCAACCCACAGGGTAGGAAGTTTTATTATTGTCTTCATCTGTGGTAAATTAGATTTCTATTCACCAAATATCTTAGTTTACCTTCCTGCAGTGCTCCTACCCATAGCAGATTCAAGCATCCCCCAACTCCTGTTGGACTAAGGAGTGACTATCTATATGATTTTCTTTGGCCAATGAAATAAGGGCACAAGTGCCATGTGTCAGTTCTACAAAGAGACTTTAAAAGCCAGGGTTCTTTTCACTGTGTCATGATGACCGGCAGCGCCCAGCGTTAATGCCCTGCAGCGTCTCCGTCAGCCTGGGTCTGAAGATAAAGATGGCATGGAACAGAGAATTAGTCAACTCATGAAGGCCATATAGTGGGCCATATAGAAGGCCATATAGTATAAGAAGGAAACATTTGTTGTTGTCTACCATTGAGATTTGGGGGAGTCCTTTGTTACTGCAGCATAACCTAGCCTATGCTGACTATTTCCCACTTTTCGGGTCAGGAAACTGAAGCACATTTAGAATGTGTCTGGCAGTCTTGCTCCAGAGTCTGAGCTCCTAACCACTACTCTATAATTACTTCTTTGAACTTCAATTCCTGGCTTATGAGCTGGGATAATCTGTCACCTAGCTGAAGGTAATGAATGCTATTTATTTCAGTCCCATCTATCTGGTTCTCTCTCATTCCATTGCCTGCTTTCTTTTCAGCTTTGAGCATGCTAGGCATATTTATTATATGGTCGATGCTGGTTAAGTTCAAGGGAACTGAAGAGTTCAAAGCTGCCTACTGATGTTCCCATCATGTTTATCATCAGAGATCTCTACTATCCATGTTCCCAGTTCAGGACACCCTAATGGAAAGAATTTCCAAACCTCCACATCTCCCCACCAGGCTTCTTACTTGTTGGTGTTTGAGGAGGGATGATAATAATTGTTATCATTTACTAAGTATCTGCTATGCTCCAACAATTATACAAATATAATTTCTAATTCTTAAAGCCATACTACAAAGCAGGTAGCATTCCCATTCTTCTTGATGAGGAAACAGAAACCCAGTAATACTAAAAGATGTCTAAGGTCACATGTCTACTATGTTTGAAGTTCCTGATTCCACTTTAGAGCCATCTGGCCCTAAAACCTGTGTTCTTTCCACCAGGCTGCTTGTTGTAGCAAGCGCTGCTCCAGCTGATCTTCTGGTGCATTCTCTTTTCTCATTTGTGACCATGGAGATATTTAAATCTTTCAGTATATTCCATGCTAAATAATATTTAAGATGTTTTTGAAGATGGAAGTAAAGGGACAGTGAGCTGAATCTAGGCAAATTCCTAGGAAAGCCTTAATGTCACAGAAAAACAGAGAGCCTTGAAAAACAAGTAAAATGGCCTAAATGCTTTGAGGTTTTCACTTAAATAAGAAGGCTAAGCACAGTGCTGAGGAGTCTTTGATTCAAAGCTTTCTGAGCTCTCAACCAAATCTTAAAATGAAGCAAATCTCCAAAGGAGGCATCCCAATTAGCCCTATATTCCAGATGATCAGACCAGGACCCTAAGGTCCTGTTTCCTGTCCCTGGTGCTCATCTTGGAACAAAATTATCCCTATTGTGAAGCTATGCATCAAATACCATAGGTACAAATAACTGCCCGATTTTTACAACAGGCTTATGTTGAGTCATTGATCATTGCTAGGTTTCAATAAATATTTTTTCCTGATAATAAGCCAATTTATAATCTAAAGCCAGATGTTGACAGGCCTGGGCTCTTTAAAGAAAAATCGTATCATCATAATTATTATCATTTGGTATTACCATCTGGGTCACACTATGAAAAATAAAAGGCTTTCCTGTGCTTTTGGAAGCTTCTTCCGGAATACTGTGTCCTCAAGACATCCCCTCACAGCATGGCCTCCCAAATAGCAAGTCATTGGTGTAAGCTTCTCAAAACACTTTCTCCTGAATAATCACTTTTTCACCAAAACCCCCAAGTCATAATACCCCCTTAGTCATGCAGCTGCCATTTACAAAGTGCCTGCAATATGCCAGATCTAATGCCAGATGCTGTGAAGAATGCAAAGCTATACAAATATATAGTCCCACCTCACCACTCAGTTAAAGGACATTAAATAAAAATTTGTACTATTATGTAATGTTAAAATTTGGAAGCCATGTAGAGTATTTCACTTCTTAGAAAGAAATCAAGGTTCTGGCCACTCTATCAAGCCTCATAATGCCCCCACAATCAAAGAAAAGGGTGTTGACCTTCTTGGGAGGAAAAATTTTGCCTCTACCTTTCTCGGTTCTTTGGCTGGTCTAATAATCAAGTTAACATAGGACATATTAACAGGGGAAATGCATACATACAAATGGGGCCTTTAAGAATATGACACCCACAGGCAGTCAGGCCATTGAGGTTTATATGCCTTTCTGAGCTAAAGGAAATCTCTAGGACTTCAAAGGGGAGGAAGACAACTCACCAGAAGATGGGAAGAGCAAATGTTTGGTAAACAAATATTTGCCTTGCCCTGCAGAGACAATGGGACACAGAGAGGAATTTAACCTCTAGGCCCTGCAGAGCTCCCCGCACCCTCCACCCCCCACCCAACAGTTAACCACACCTAGTCCATATCCCTCCGTAGTTGTCTCTTATAATAGTTCACTTCCTGGACCAGCCCCTCTATCTGGATTATTTGAGGCACTTCAGGGAGAGGTTCAAGTTTTCCTTGAATCTGCCAGTTTTGATTGCCTTCAGCTCAACATAATCCATATGCCAAAGTGGCACATTTTGAGGAAACTTGTTCTGAATCCCTTCCATAGTCATTGATCAGGCTTTATATTTCTTGGACTACAGTGCCAGGAAGTGGGGCTTTGGTGTGAGTGGGAAGTTAACTCAAGTGCTAAGCCTCTTTACAATCTTCAGTCTCCCAAGAGGCCTGGGGCTACATTCCCCCTAGAAAGGACCTTCTGTTTCCTGGAGTAGAACTCAAGCGAAGCCTATGCGGAAGCCACTAGGCTTACGTAGGCTGGCAAAATGCTTTCTCACAATTCCACAGGAAATGACATTGGGCTAAAGTTAAGAAAAATTATCCAAAACATGGTAAGTTCAAGAGAGCACAACCTGTCCTTTCAATATCATGCCCAACCGAAGTTTAACAGGCCCATTCAAGAATTATGTAATTTCTCAGGGCGCCTGGGTGTCTGGGTTGGTTAAGCGCCTGCCTTCAGCTCAGGTCATGATCCCAGGGTCATGCTCAGCAGAGGAGTCTGTTTCTCCCTCCTCCCACTTATGCTCTCTCTTGCTTGCTCTTTTTCTCAAATAAATAAATAAAATCTTAAAAAAAATTATGTAATTTCTCATGAGAAGGTACCATTCTATCACTTTGCTATTTAGTATTAATTGAGGCTGGGATTCAGTGACATTGCATGTTAAGTTGTAGATGTGTGACTAATAGAGATGCAAATGATTTCTGACTAGTAGATAAGATAACCCCAAAGGTTGTAGTTTTATTGCCCTGTAGGGCAGTAAATCAGTTTTGTATCTCACAGTGACCTTATTTTGAAGTTTTTTAAAATTGCCCACAAGTATCCTGTTTCTCATCTTATTGGTTCCCTCATTAATTAATGAATTAAATAAAATTTTTGGTATGTGTTTATTCTATATTTTTGAGAGAGTTATGTTTTCGACTTTTGAAATTTATACTTTGACAGAGGCCAGAGAGCAATCCAGGATAATGAGAATTCTCTGCCTGGCCTTGTCTTCTGGCATTTATGTCCCGTGGTAGCCTCAAAGGGAGGAACCAGGTAGGAAAGGATTCCAGGGTATGGGACCTTAGGTCCTGGCCAAATATCACCTCCATGGTATCGAATCAAGACCAAAAGCAGGGGCGCCTGGGTGGCTCAGTTGGTTAAGCGACTGCCTTTGGCTCAGGTCATGATCCTGGAGTCCCGGGATCGAGTCCCACATCAGGCTCCCTGCTCGGCAGGGAGTCTGCTGCTCCCTCTGACCCTCTTTCCTCTCGTGCTCTCTCTCATTCTCTCTCTCTCAAATAAATAAATAAAAATCTTTAAAAAAAAAAAAAAAAGACCACAAGCAATGTATTGTAAAAAACAGGTGATGAAAATTCAGTTAATAAAGTAGTATTGGATAATAAACCGAGATATAAATAAATACCCATGAGTTCATTCTGATACAAATACATGACTGAGTAAATGAATGAAAAGTGACAAACCTCCTGTGCAGAAGAATCCCAAATAATTTATGTAAATACTCTACCGTCAAGGAGGAGGTGCAGATCTCCCCTCCTCCGAACGAGTGGACTGCACATGACTTTCTTCCAAAGAGTACCCTATGAAAAGAAGGAAGAAAGAGTAACTTTACAATGAAGAAATGTGGCAAACACTAACTCAGCCAGGTGATCTGGGTGAAGATCAACAGTGATAATATTCCCCCTTGATACAATGTAATGAAAATGCCACTGAATTCCTATGGTCTTCCAAAAACACATAACCCCTGTCTAACCTTGAGAAAACATCAAACAATTCCTAACGGAGGGACATTCTGTAAAATGCCTGACCTGTACTCCTCAAAATTTTAAAGATCATCAAAAATAAGAAGAGTCTGAGAAACTGCCCCAGCCAAGAGGAATTTAGGGAGACCTAACTACTGAATGTAATGTGGTGTCCTGGATGGGATCCTAGAATGCGGGAAAAAAATGAGGAAATCTGAACAAAGCATGGATTTCAGTTAACAATAATGTATCACTGTTGGTTTATTAATTGTGACAAACGTACCATACTAATAGATGATATTAATAATAAGGGAAACTGGCTGTGGGGTATATGGGAACTCTGTATTATCTTCATAATGTTTCCGTAAATCTAAAACTGTTCTGAAATAAAAAGTTTATTTAAAAATAAATCATAATACCACTACAGACTTTTAAAAAAAGATTAAATTGAATCCCAATTCCACAGCTTATTGACTGTGACCTTGGCTAAGTCATTTAACCTTTCTAAGTGTCATCCATAAAATGATGATACTGTTATCCACCTCACAAGATTGTTATGAAGGTAAAATGCAAAAGCACCTGGTTTCCTCCACCTTGGCTTAGGGACTATCAAAATGCACTTGAGTGAACCTGGGGAGGAAATGCACTCTAATTGGCCTGGAAACTAGGTCTTTTGCACCTTCTTGAAACATTCTAGCAGTGTCAGGTACAGCCCCCCCCCCCAGTACAAAGCTGACTAAATGCTCAGCAGTTCCCAAAATAGTGCCCTCCCAGTCTCTGAGGTTCTTGGTCTACCAAGAGGGAAGACTGGTGTGCAAAATGAGGTTGAGTTCGCTGGGCTTACAGAGAAGAGCAAAGCCAGAGTGGGTATGGAAGGGAATGAGGACAGTCTTAACTTAGAATGAGCCTGAGCTGATTTGGCAGGTGATTAGCTAAGGAGACAGCCATGCTTCTTTCCCCCAGGGGCTTCTGTTTGGATGGTGGAGTCCAACAGCACCCGTGGGGCCTGGAATCCCAGCGAGCAGGCTGCTGGGCAGAGCTGGGATGCCCCTGGCATAACTCTCTGGACCACGGACTGGGCAGGGGAAGATGACAGTCTGAAAAGCTGTCTTTTTTCTTACCCTATTATTGTTCATGCTGTGTTACTGTGTGCAGTAGTTTTCTCACTGCACCTTTTAGGGAAGTTTGGAGGTGGCAGAACTGTTCGGTTGGCTCTGCTTTACTCTGAAGAGGAGATACTCCTGTGGTAGGTTGGCATCCATAGTTCCAGTTTCATTCATCGGGATTGAGACAACCGGATTCTTTCGCAGAAAGGGAGTTGTGCTTACACACGCCTGTTTTCTTGGAGCTCTACACCAGAGGGCAGTGTGGCGGCTCAGTTCTAGAGATGCCCTTTATTCCAAGCGGGTATGACTGAGCAATGGGTCTTCTGTTAGGGTTTTCCTGGGGAATAAAAGAGGAAGGTAGGTGTATTCATTTTCTGTTGCAGTGGAAGAAAGAACCACAAACTCAGCAGCTTAAAACAGCACGCATTCGTGAGCCCACGGCTCTGTAGGTCAGCAGTGGATTGCTTTCACGGTCAGAGAGAGGAGGCAACGGTGGGTATGGCTGGCTGGAGGGAGTGATCCGGGAAACCAGGCATATAACAGGGGAACCATAAACATTGGCTAGTGAGCTCTATCATGCTACAGCCACGTCAGCCAAGGAAAAGAAAAGGATACGATGCAGAGTGCTTTTGAAGAGCTCAAGGGAGCAACTGAATGGGGATTTTGCTAGGTTGACAAACTTCCCTGGGTGTTCCTAAAATCTGACTTCAGATCAGAGTTTCATTCTCTGTGATGGGATAGTTGGGACTGTGTTCAATTCATCAGCACACTGAAATCTTTCCAAGTCTTAAAACAAAACAAAACCCTCCTGACTCTAGAACTTTTCTTCTCTGGCCTAGACCCCTTGAAAGCTGTTCTTTATTCTCTTTTCCAAGCTCTCCTGGAAAAAAAATGGACCTTTTCAAAATGCAAAAATAGGACTTCTAAATGCAAAAATAAGACTTCTAAATGCAAAAATAGGCTTAATCCTCCCTCCACTGTCTATTGCCTTTGTAACAGACCCACAGATTTTCCTCAGGCTTAAAAGGTGGACACCCAAGCAAAAATGAGCTTAGTTGTACTGTCCCAACCTCCAAGACAGACAAGAAACTCTGCCTTCCTTGTACTTTCCCTGACATGCTGCATTTTACTGATTGATTGATTGATTAATTGATTTATGGGGGGCGCTGGGGGGGGGCAGAGCAAGAGGGAGAAAGAGAATCTTAAGCAGGCTCCCTGCTCTATTTCATGACCCTGAGATCATGACCTGAGCCAAAACCAACAGTCAGACACAACTACCCAGGGCCACCCAGGCATCCCTAACATGCTGCATTTTTAATTTTAAAGAATAGAAGCAGCTGAAGGCAGGTCTGTGCTCTTTCTTAGCTGGAGACATATTTTTGCAGCCCATTTTCTTAACCAGTTAGGAAGCTTTACTTCTCTCTTACTTGGTAAAATTTATGGAGTTCTGCTGTTCAAATGTGGTAAAGAATCATATGCATTTAAGTAGTATCATTGGTTCCAAGATGTCAGGAGAAGCCAGATCTCTCTACTGACTTCTTGAGATGCAATCATAAGAGAAAGAGCCTGTAAATGGGCTTCTCAAAGAAAAATAGCAAATGCTCCTCTTTCTGCCTCTTTTGGTAATAGTCCCACTTACAGGATACAGTTGTTAATCTACAACAGGAAGGGGATGCTAAATTTGGTGGAGAGTGAAGAAGATATTACAATGAGGAGAAAGGAATTAACCCATGAAAACTTTGTGATTAAAAGGCTTATTACTTTGAGTTGACCTTGAAACATTTCATTGCCTACTTCTGTGCTGCCACCTGGCTTGGCAATGGACAATAAAGTCTCCAAAAACGCTTCGTGTAAGATTGTTGTTTGTCTTCATTAATTTACCCTAGTGACCCTGGGTGAGACATTGCTCCATCAGGAGAGGTAGAGTCTTAGGAGAACCATCCAGCTAGTCAACTGAATTACCAACAGCCCAATAGTCACAAAAAACCAGTTACCCACTGCTTCCTTTTTGGCAGCCTTTCCTATGGTGGAGGCTACATCCTACTTCCCTATCAAACGTGACTTTGTATTTCTCACTTTTATCAGTGCATTTCCATTCAGCAGCCAGGCCGTCCTGGACAAATGGCACAGTCTGCTCAATACACCTGGCATGGAGTGGGCACTTAAAATTCATTAACTGATCCAACACTTCCTCCTTTACTTCCAAATTAACATTTTCTCTCAGCTGGATGGGGACTTCTTCCTTCCTTACTCTAGATGCTGTTTTCTCTAACTCTGTGCCAGGACTTGCCAGATGAGCAAAGAAAACTCCCCACTTGCACAGACATTGCCCCATATGGATGTCACATACTTGTAAATCTCCTAGACATTCATCTTTTTAAAACCCACCTTGAGAAAAGCTACGCATAAGCTGTTGCTCTTCAGTTCCAAATGGACATTGGGCTTACGTAGGCTTTTTCTGCCAAGTACATTGTCAACAGATAGGGCTATTTTCTTTACTGACATCACGCTTTCCCCTTCAGGTGGACACCAAAGAAAACACTTTAAACTTCTGTGTGTGTGTGTTTTTTTTTTAAGATTTTATTTATTTATTTGAGAGAGAGAGAGAGAGAGTAAGAGAGAGTGCACGAGAGGGGGTAGGGTCAGAGAGAAAAGCAGGCTCCCCACTGAGCAGGGAGTCTGATGCAGGACTCGATCCCAGGACTCCAGGATCATGACCTGAGCTGAAGGCAGTCGCTTAACCAACTGAGCCACCCAGGCACGCAACACTTTAAACTTCTGGAAACATGATGGCCCTGATGAGGAGAAAGAGGAGAGAAGAACAAAAGGCCAAAAAGGAGGTCGTGGAAAAAAAAAAAACATAAGACTGAGAAATAACCCCAAAGCAAGATGTCACATATAAGAACACATCTTGGCTTTCTCACCTTTCAAAATTAAAACGACCTAACTACCCAATGTTAGAGGAATGATTAAGTGAATTATCATCTATTCACACAATGGAATATTGTGCAGCCATTAAATGTTCCCTTTGAAGAATATGCCTCAGCAAAGAGTAAAAGTTTATGTAATGATAAATGGAAAAAAAAAAAAAAAGGCAAAATGGGGCACCTGGCTGGCTCAGCCAGAAAAGCGTGTGACTCTTCATCCTGCGGTCGTGAGTTCGAGCCTCACCTGAGGTGTAGAGGTTACTTAAGTAAATAAAACTTTAAAGAAGGAAAAAAGTAAAACAAGCTTTGCGCAGTGGCAGTATTGTAGCCAATGAGGTTTATCCAAGGCGCAATTATTGCTAAATGAAAACTTTTCCCAATACCCCACCATGACGACTCGAAATACAGTGGGCGTTGACAATTTTTGACAGTCTCTATGGAGACTGAATTTAAAAAAAAAGGCAGATGGGTATTGAGGAGGGCACGTTCTGCATGGAGCACTGGGTGTTATGAACAAACAATGAATCATGGAACACTGCACCAAAAACTAATAGTGTAATATATGGTGATTAACATAACAATAAAAAAATTAAAAAAAAAAAGGCAAACAAAATCGTATTGTGCTGTAATCTGCTTATCAATTTGTGTGTCTGTACCACCATTAGATTGAGAAAAGGGTAAGGAGTGGGAGTAGCGGGGATCCATGTCAAAGACAGAACCCTGAGGAACACTGACATCTATGGAATATTGCAGGAAGGGGTGCTTTCAAAGAAGACAGAAAATATGAAGCAAAGAAGCCATGGAAAGGACTGAACCAAGAGAGCATGAGGTCACAGAATATGGGAGAAGATGACACATCCGAGGTGTCTCCCAAAGTGGGAGACCCTAGTATAAGTGTTTTGCTATGAGCAAACTTGAGCAAAGTTTCAAGAGGAACTTAGCGAGTTGGATAACATCCCAGGGTAAGGGAGAGATGACATCTGAGCTGAAGTCTACCTGTCAGCAAAGCCTATGCTCTCTGCTTTACTCTAGGCTGTCTCCCTGCCATGTTAGAAATATCTCCAGATTGTGGACAAGATCATGATTGAAGAAGGATCAATTCACTGTATTTTCTTTTTTCTTTAAGATTTTATTTATTTATTTGAGAAAGAGAGAGCGAGAGAGTGAGAGAGAGCATGAGTGGGGTGGAGGGGCACAGGGAGAGGGAGAAGCAGGGTCCTGGCTGAGGAAGGAGGCCCCTGCAGGGCTCGATCCCAGGATGCTGGGATCAGGACCCGAGCCGAAGGCAGACACCCAACCGACTGAGCCACCCAGGCGCCCCATGTATTTTTTATTTAAGGGCTACACTTTGATACAAGGACAGTGGTGGGAGTAGAAGGTGAGAGAATGGACCCCAGGGCAACAGATTAGTATGGGGAGTGCAAACTCCATCGCTTGCAAAGCAGATAAGGTAGAAGGGGAAGCGGCTTGGCAAACAGGTGCCTACTCACTCTGCCTACAGGGGGCAGGAATGCAGGGCCCTCATCCACTGTGGTTGGATATTCCAATTTGTTTAGAGGTGCCAGAAATCTGGATTTTATCTTTCTCTGTGACATTTTCAAATTTTAAATGCTGGGTTCCAAATAAAAAACACTTTTAAACACTACACAGACTAAATAAATCTGTGGAGTAGATTGGGCCCAAGTTTAGACTGCTGGCTTCGTATCGGTAAAGGCAGTTGGACTTCAGGAACTATATCACAACTATATCTTCAGTTGTGCTGGTTCTATGCAGAGCTGACCCCCAGGCGGCGGGGGGCGTGGTGGGGGGGAGGAATCCCTGAGGCGTTGTGTGGGGGCACTTCCCCTACCAACCTCCTTCCCCAGCTTTTCTCACTGGGCCCATCACTCAACTTACTATGATGAATGCTTTGTTGGGTTCTGTTCCATGGAGTTAAAGGAGCATGGAGTTTCTCTCATCACAGTCGTTCTTTCCTAGGAAAATAAATGGCCCGCTCCCTGGAGTTGGGGATTTTTTTATGCAATGACTTTCCTCTACAAGATTTATTGCAGCAGCTTTGTGAGAGATTTGTAGTAAGTAGTGTTCAGGCTGTAGGTCTTAAATCCTCAATGCCACAGTCGTAACTCTCCAGGAAGGAAATGATGGAAGATCACAGTAGCTAATAGTGCATTATGATGATACTGTCTCCACAGAAATGATGGCCGTCTTGCTGCTGTTGTCTTACTTAGGAAATGTGAGCTCTTCAGGTGCGCTTGAGATATCTATCCTGGTGGTACTTTGCGAGATCCCGAAGAACTGACAGACTAGGGGAAGAAAGCAAACATTCACTGAATATCTACCATTTCCCTTTTCACATATGGGGAGACTAAGGCTCAAACAAGTTCAGTCATTTTCCCAAGGTCTCCTGCTGTAAAACCTTTCTTTTTTTTTTTTTTTAAGATTTTTATTTATTTATTTATTTGAGAGAGAGAATGAGAGAGAGAGAGAGAGAGCATGAGAGGGGGGAAGGTCAGAGGGAGAAGCAGACTCCCTGCTGAGCAGGGAGCCTGATGCGGACTCGATCCCGGGACTCCGGGATCATGACCTGAGCCGAAGGCAGTCTCTGAACCAACTGAGCCACCCAGGTGCCCTGTAAAACCTTTCTGATTACAAAGCAGATCTTGTTTACCATGCCACATGAAACATATTTTTAAATATAAAAGAATGTCTAATGGATCAAAGTTGGTAGGAGTGAATGGTGAAATATTTCCCCCATTTTAGGTTTAACCTGAATCTACCTCACTTTTAGACTCAGGGCACAGTGTAGGGAAAGTCCAGGGGATAAACAATCTATATGACACCACGAGGAAACAATCAGACAAACCCAGACTGTAGAATAAAGACAATCATCCCAAACACTGTCAATGTCATGGTTTAAAAATGTCAAGATGCTCTTCTAGTTTAAAAGAGATTCAGGGATGCCTGGGTGGCTCAGTCGGTTAGGCATCTTCCTTCAGCTCAGGTCCTGATCCCAGGGTCCTGGGATCAAGTCCCACATTGGGCTCCTTGCTCAGCAGGGAGCCTGTTTCTCCCTCTCCCTCTGCCTGCCTCTCCCCCTGCTAATTCTCTCTCTCTCTCTGAAAAATAAATAAATAAAATCTTAAATAAATAAATAAATACATACATTCATAAATAAAAGAGATTGAAAAGACAAATTAAATGCAAGATACAAACCTTAATTGGATCTTGGTTCCAAAGAGAACTACTGGATTTAATATTTTGGGAACAATTGAGGAAATTTGAATATGGACTAGATATTAGATGATAGAGGAGATCATTATTCGTTGTCTTAAATGTGATAATGACATTGTGGTTATGCAGGGAAACAGTCTTATTCTTAGGAGATAACTACTGAAGTACTTAGGAATGAAGTATTATGATGTCTGCCCTTCAGTTTCAAATGATTGAGAAAAAAATTATGTGTGTGTGTGTGTGTGTGTATAAAATATAAATTGCTGAATCTAGGTGGTGAGTATGTAGGTGTTCAGTATACTATTCTTTCAACATTCCTGCGCATTTAAGATTCTTCATAGTAGGGCGCCTGGGTGGCTCAGTCGTTAAGCGTCAGCCTTCAGCTCAGGTCATGATCCCAGGGTCCTGGGATCAAGCCCCACATCGGGCTCCCTGCTCCACGGGAAGCCTGCTTCTCCCTCTCCCACTCCCCCTGCTTGTGTTCCCTCTCTCGCTGTGTCTCTCTCTGTCAAATAAATAAATAAAATCTTAAAAAAAAAAAAGATTCTTCATAGTAAAAAAATAATGAAAAAAATAGAATTCTTCATAGTATAAAGTGACCATATACAAGTAGAAAAATGACTGATTTAAGCTGCCTCAGAATGATGAAGAGGGGACTATACTGAAAAGGGTAAATGCATTTTGAAATTCCTTTAGAAGATTAAAAATATGGACAAACTTACATAGCTTCGAATACGTGTTCATTAGAAATGAAAAACATTTTAAAAGGATAGATGTACATAACTAGGGGCGCCTGGGTGGCTCAGTCGTTAAGCGTCTGCCTTCGGCTCAGATCATGATCCCAGGGTCCTGGGATCGAGCCCCGCATTGGACTCCCTGATTGGCGAGGAGCTTGCTTCTCCCTCTCCCACTCCCCCTGCTTGTGTTCCATCTCTCGCTGTGTCTCTCTGTCAAATAAATAAATAAAATCTTTAAAATAAAATAAAATAAAAGGATAAATGTACATAACTACAGCCATATAAAAATATATTTGCTGGTGGACAAGAACTAAAACTGTATCTGTTCGGTTAGTGGAACAAGAGGTGATTTTTTTCCAAAATTACTCTTGCTATATCTTTTCCATTAATATAATCATCAGAAATATGCTCATAGACCAAAGCAGAAAAAGATCATAACTCTTTTGCTATGGTGTGAAGTTGCAGATGACTATTTTTCTTTTAAGAGTCATCTTAAAGTCCATTATAAAACAACATCCTGTATTTTTTATAATCAGTAAGTGCATTGAATATATTGCATTACTATAAACACATCAATCTGGGGACTTCAGCTCCATAATTGTAGCATGGTTAGGAAAGATCTGGGGAAAACAAGTGAAAATTAAATAATTAAAAATTTAAAACAGCTTCAGGAAGTTGGAAGTTTGGTTCAGGAATGGCAAGGCTAAAGTTTCGTCTGAATTATAAGAATGACTGTCTAAAATAGGGTTTAGCAAACACAGGCTGGACACCGACTTTTGTAAATAAAGTTTTATTGGAGCATAACCATGCTCATTCATTTATGTATTGGCTATGGCTGCTTTCACACTACAAGAGGTGAGTGGTTTCAACAGAGACTGTGTGACATGCAAAGCCTAAGATACCACTCTATGGTCTTTTATGAAAAACTTTGCAGAGCCCTAGTCTAAAAGTATCCATGCAGGGCTCTTGGGTGGCTCAGTTGGTTAAGCTACTGCCTTCGGCTCAGGTCATGATCCTGGAGTCCCTGGATCGAGTCCCGCATGGGGGGGGGAGGTCCCGGGGGGGGGGGGGCCCGTTCCGCAGGGAGTCTGCTTCTCCCTCTGCCCCTCCCCCCTCTCATGTGCTCTCTCTCTCTCTCTCATTCTCACTCTCTCAAATAAATAAATAAAATCTTTTAAAAATAAATAGAAAAAAGATAAAATAAAATAAAAAGATAAAAAAAGAATGCTTAAAATAGATATTTTGAAGTGTTCTGTGATTTATTTTACTTAAATATCACTATCATGAACATTTTCTATTTCCATTGTTTCCTCATCCTTTAAAAAACAGAATTTTTTCTGATTACAAAAGTAATAAATTTTTTAAAAAGTATGATTTTTAATGACTGTGTAACATTCCATCATATAGACACCATTATTTATTTAATAGTTAACATGTTATTACACTATTTTGTTATTATGAGCAATCCTGTGAGAATTACCTTGGTTATTTCCCTGTTGTATTTCTGATTATTTTCTTTGGTGCATGAAAATTAGAATTTCCATGTCAGGCTTTAATAACTATATAATATCTATTTGTATTTGCTTTTCCCCTCACAATTTGAAGCATTGAAAAAATAGTAATTTCTTATTCAATTGTTTTTCCTTAAAAAATATTTATTAAATGAACAAACCACATTGTAACAATGTAATTTTTAAAAATGTGAATTAAAAATTACAATATGCCCACCACAATAAATCAACTTTATTTTTCCATATTCTCATGTAGTCATTTTTCATATGCATGGATACTTTTATTTTATTTTATTTATTTATTTTTAAAGAGGGAGGAGGGCCAGAGGGAGAAGCAGACTCCCTGCTGAGCAGGGAGCCCGATGCGGGACTCGATCCTGGGACTCCAGGATCATGACCTGAGCCGAAGGCAGTAGCTTAACCAACTGAGCCACCCAAGAGCCCTGCATGGATACTTTTTGACTAGGGCTCCGCAAAGTTTTTCATAAAAGACCATAGAGTGGTATCTTAGGCTTTGCATGTCACACAGTCTCTGTTGAAACCACTCAATTCTTGTTGTAGTGTGAAAGCAGCCATAGCCAATACATAAATGAAGCGTCTGCCTTCAGCTCGGGTCATGATCCCAGGGTCCTGGGATTGAGTCCTGCATTGGGCTCCCTGCTTAGCTGAGAGCCTGCTTCTTCCTCTCCTCCTTGCTTGCTGTCTCTGTCTGCCTCTCTCTCAAATAAATAAATAAATAAATAAATAAATAAATAATGTTTTAAAAAAAGTATCTAGGAAATATAAACTATACCCATTAACAGTAGTTTAGGAGGTGATATTTGGGAGGACTTTTGGTTTCTCAATATAATTCTAGAGTACTTAATTTTTTAAAGAGCATGTATATCAAAAGAAGAAATATATATATCCACTTTATTTTTTAATATATTTTTAAAAATTTTATTTTTAAGTAATCTCTATACCTAACATGGGACTCAAACTCACAATCTCAAGATCAAGAATTACATGCTCGGGCGCCTGGATGGCTCAGATGGTTCAGCATCTGCCTTCGGCTCAGGTCATGATCCCAGGGTCCTGGGATCAAGCCCCACGTCGGGCTCCCTGCTCAGCAAGGAGCCTGCTTCTCCTTCTCCCTCTGCCTCTCTCCCTGTTCATGCTTTCTCTTCTCTCTCTCTGTATCTCTGTGTCTCAAATGAATAAATAGAATCCTTAAAAAAAAAAAAAAGAATCACATGCTCTACCAACTGAGTCAGCCAGGTGCCCCTATATATCCATCTTTAAAAATAATACTTATTTAAAGTTTTTAAATGACCTAGTTAAATATTTGTGAAAGCTGAATACAAAATTACAGAAAGAATATGATCTCAGGTTCAGGAATAAAATATACAAAAGCAAGAACCAAGAAAATGTCAAAACATTAAGTGTTGTTTCTTTTTTTTTTTAAGATTTTATTTATCTATCTGAGAAAAAGAGAGAAATCACGAGCAGGGGAAGGAGCAGAGGGAGAGGAAGAGGGAGAAACAGACTTCCCACTGAGCAGGGAGCCTACCACGGGAATTGGTCCCAGGACCCTGAGATTATGACCCAAGCCAAAGGCAGATGCTTAACTGACTGAGCCACCCAGGTGCCCCTGAGTGTTGTTCTGTGAGTGATGGCATTGTGGATGATTATTACCTTATCTTTTTACACTGATGACTCTCTTCCTGATCTTTCTACAATGAACATGTATTACTTGGATAATCAGGAAAAAAACTTCAGTAAGAATTTGTTAAAATAACTTTTTAAAGGAAAAGAATATTGTTGCAGCTACTACCAATCCATATTACTAGACTTTGGATCCCTTTATCTCTGTCTCCGTCTCTGTCTCTCATACACACACACACACACACACACACACACACACACACACGGTGATTCCTCACAATAATGACTTCTATTATTAAACTCTATCAGGTCCCCAACTTCTGTCTCATACTTCCTGGCCTCCTTTTCTCACAACTTCCCAAAATCCTGTATGCCATTTGGACTCTACAGGTGAGAGAGAAAGGAGGAAGATGACAGCATCCAGGCATATATTTCCTGCAAGCCTCCTGATATTATGGAAGGGATAAAATACCCAAGTCCTTACAAGTAGCCAGCAAGGCATACTTGACTGTACCCTTCCATGTACCCCTACCCCCAGCACACACCCTGCTCTGATCTCACCTTACCACTCTCTCCATCATTCTCACATTTCCTACAGGGCTCCATGCAAATTTTGTTGTATGAGGGGACACCTAACTTAGGCTTTCACCAATTCCACCAACTCGGTTTTGTTGCAGGATTTTTCTTTCCGTCGGTGCCCGCGGTTCTTGGTCATGCCACTTCAAAGAATGAAGGGGTACACCAGACAGAGTGGTGGGCAGCAAAGCAAGGTTTATTGAACGATAGCAAAGCGATAGTACAAAACTCCTGAGAGCGAGGGGACCCGAAGGGGTTGCCATTGGAGTTTCTAAGTCTAGGAGTTTTTACAGGCTTGTTGGAGGACTGTTTTAATCTGATTAACCTTCCCTGTGCCTGCCATCCAATCAGGTTTTTGTCATATGGGAAAGGGTGGAGGTCACCTCCCAGGGCAGTGTAAAATCCATTTAAGGGTGGTTTCCTTTTAGGGTGGTCCATCATATAGACACCATTATTTATTTAATAGGGTGTAAAATCCTTTTAAGGGTGGTTTCCTCTTAGGGTGGTTTCCTCTTATCCCTGCCTGCCTGCCTTCCAATTATCCTTCATCAGTTTCAAAGTATAAGCAACACATGCTTTTTAAAATCTGAATGGAACCATTATAAAGGTGAAAAATCACTCAGTAGTCAGCTCCGAAGATGGCATCCTGATATTTGGATAGTCTTCTCTGACACTGAATAGGACTGACCTAAGTAGGTCAGTAGGATACAGCAGACATGACAGTGGAGCTTCCAAGGTCAGGCCATAAGAGACAGTGAGATTTCCACCATGCTGTCTTGGATTGCTCACTCAGGGGGAAGCCAGTCCCCATGCCATGAGTATACTCGGAAGCCTACAGGGAGACCCATGTGGTAATGAACTGAAGCCTTCTACCAATAGCCAGCATCAACTTACCATTAACATGTATAAGGCACCAGAGAAGCAAATTGTCCAGTCCTAATCAAGGCTTCACATGACTGCATTTCAGGCCAACATCTCGGCTTTAATTTCCTGAGTGACCTTGAGCCTGAACAACTCAGCTAAGGCACTCCCAAATTCCTGACCCACAGATACAATGAGGTATAACAAAGAATCCTTACTGTTGTTTCCTCCACTAAGTTTTGGGGATGATTTGCTACACAGCAATAGGTAATTAATATACTCGCTAACCTAACTCTTAAAGCCTTTTAATCCATATAGCTCTAATTCCTTTAAGTGACCCACCCATCAACACAAATCCATACAAACTCAGACAAAGAAGTAGACCACTGTCCCTGGGATTGTCCAAAACACCATTCTCCACTTCTGTTCCATTCTTCCTTGCTTTTCCTACTTCCCTTGGTCTCGAAGGCCCATCTGTCTCTACATCTCAGTGAATGATGCTCACTTCTCTTACAGCAGGGTTGGGACAGATTCCAGCCTGTACCTTCTCCCACGGTTCTGTTAGTCCCCATCCAGAGCCTTGCCTGAAAGTTTTGGGGAGAAGATGTTACTCATTCTTGCTCCCACCCCAACCTCTCCCACCCTCACCTCAGGATCCAGCCCTGCCTCGGGACGGGGATTGAACAGTATACATCAGAAGCTTATCTGAATGAGCCTACTTCAACCTGATGGCTGGGCCAGACTTTGCAACCTAGACCATTGCTGTGATAGATCACAGCCCCATCTCTGCAAATAACAATTTCCACATAGAGAGAGTCAATCTTGTTCATTTGCCCTCTTTTTCCCCTTAGGTTTTATTTAGTTATTTTTTTAGTAATCTCTACACCCAGTGTGGGGCTCGAACTTACAACTCTGAGATCAAGAGTTGCATGCTCTTTTGACTGAGCCAGCCAGGCGCCCCTGCCCTGACTCTTTCATCACTAGTGTTCTTTTGTTTCTCAGCACATTTCAGCCTCCATCAACTAGCTTGAGTTTCATCAAGAAACATTCTCCGTGAGGCACCTGGCTAGCTCAGTCCGTAGAGCATGCAACTCTTGACCTTGGGGTTGTCAGTTGGAGCCCCACCTTAGGTATAGAGATTACTTAAAAATAAAATCGTTTAAAAAAAGAAGAGAAAGGAAACATCCTCCATATGTGGAGGATGAGCCCCTAATTCTAAGCGACAGTATGTGTGTGTGTCTGTATGTATGATATGTGTATGTGTCTGCATGTATGTTTGTGTGTGTCTGTATGTCTCTCTTGTATGTATGCTTTGTGTGTCTATATGTATATTGTGTGTTTGTATGTGTGTCATGTGTGCACGTGTGTCTAATATATCTGTATTATATTGTGTGTATATCTCTGTTGTATGTGTATGTGTCTGCATGCATGATATGTGCATACACGTGTGTGTGTTTGTGCATGCATCCAGCTTCACCAGCCTGGAATTCATAAAACCTCCCTCCACAAGGACATCCAAAATAAAACAGATTCCTAATTTGGTAAGTGTATCATAGTTACATAAGATATTGGCATTAAGTGAAGCTGGATAAACGGTATATAAGAACTCTTCTGTAAATCTAAAAGCTATCCAAAAAAGTTTTCTAAAAAAAACTATTATCCAGATTAGGAAGAAATTCAATCTTCCCCTCTTAGGTCTAAAACTTCCTAGAGTTACCTAACTTCTGTTCAAAGGCACCACTGTGGTTGTGACTTCTTTACCAGTAGAGCTGAAGTCAGGCTTGATGCCTACATAAGTACAGTCCAGACGATACTCTCTAACTTAACCAAATTGGCTTTCCAATTTACTAAACCTGCAGCGTGATTGCCAATGATCCAGATCCCCTTCCATACTTACTATACTAGAACATTTTTTATTTTTTATTTTTTTTGAAGATTTTATTTATTTATTCATGAGAGACACACACAGAGAAAGAGAGAGAGAGGCAGAGGGAGAAGCAGGCTCCAAGGAGCAGGGAGCCCGATGCGGGACTCAATCCCAGGACTCTGGGATCATGACCTGAGCCGAAGGCAGACGCTTAACCATCTGAGCCACCCAGGCGCCCTAGAACATTTTTTAAAAGATAAAAATAAAAGAAAATTCTTAAAAAAAAAAAAAAAACAGAAGAATGGGGCACCTGGTTGCTCAGTCAGTGAAGCATGAGACTCTTGATCTTGGGGTTGTGAGTTCAAGCCCCACAATGGGTGTAGAGATTACTTAGAAATAAAATCTTAAGGAAACAATTTTTTTTAAATCCACCCAACTCTTTTATTTTATTTTTTTTAAAGGTTTTATTTATTTATTTGACAGAGGCAGAGACAGCGAGAGCAGGAACACAAGCAGCAGGAGTGGGAGAGGCAGAAGCAGGTCCCCCGCTGAGGAGGGAGCCCGATGTGGGACTCGATCCCAGGACCCCGGGATCACGACCTGAGCCGAAGGCAGACGCTCAACAACTGAGCCACCCAGGCACCCCCAACTCTTTTTTTTAAAGATTTTCTTTATTTATTTGAGAGAGAATGAGAGAGAGAGAGCACTAGAGGGAGGAGGGTGGGAGGGAGATGAAGACTCCCCACTGAGCGGGGAGCCTGATGTGGGACTCGACCCAGAGACTCTAGAATCATGACCTGAGCCGAACCAACTGAGCCACCCAGGTGCCCCTAAAAAAATTCTTTTTAATTAAAAAAAATAGGGGCACCTGGGTGGCTCAGTCAGTTAAGCATCCAACTTTGGCTCAGGTCATGATCTCAGGGTCCTGGGCTCAAGCCCTGCAATGGGCTCTGCGCTCTTTGGGGAGTCTTCATCTCCCTCTCCCTTTATCCCTCCCCCCCATCCTCTCTTTCTCTCTCAAATAAATAAATAAAATCTTTTAAAACAACATCATCATCAACAACAACAACCAGAAGAACAAAGACTGAAGGGCCAGCAGCTAATTTAGGGCAAACTGCATTTTTTTTAAAGATTTTATTTATTTATTTGAGAAAGAGAATGAGATAGAGAGAGAGCATGAGAGGGGGAGAGGGTCAGAGGGAGCAGACTCCCCGCTGAGCAGGGAGCCCGATGTGGGACTCGATCCCGGGACTCCATGATCATGACCTGAGCCGAAGGCAGTCGCTTAACCGACTGAGCCACCCAGGCGCCCAGGCAAACTGCATTT
Organism: Callorhinus ursinus; assembly: GCF_003265705.2. Classification (NCBI taxonomy): domain Eukaryota; kingdom Metazoa; phylum Chordata; class Mammalia; order Carnivora; family Otariidae; genus Callorhinus; species Callorhinus ursinus. The sequence continues at coordinate 23,616,598 of NW_027397086.1, read as the reverse complement.
TTAAGAAACCAGAGGATGTGATGGGTCTTATGCCTGACTTTGAATGTTCAGATCTAGGCTGAACAAAAGGAGGCTCCAGAGGAGGAGCAGTAAACTGCCCACATAGCGGACTTGGGCCTTAGGTATTCAAATCCTCCCTAGACCTGTGTGTTGCCATGGGCTTGATATTTTACAGATGGCTATTTTGGGTTTAAATATTCTTTCTTCTACCCCCACCCACAAGTCAATTAAGACTTCTTTGGAGAAGAGTAGATCTGCCCTGCTTGCTAGGCTGAAAACAAAGTGCTCAGCTCCTGGGGGGAATGTGGTCTTGTCCTTGCTCTCAGCTCACTAAGCAACCTGTTGACAAGCTCATAATTACCAGAACTGTGTGCTACACAATGAATGTTCTTGGGGATTTTAATGATCGAAGTGAATGAACATGCTTCAACATTTGGAAACGTGCTTGAGAAGAATAATTGCTTTAAAGTGTTTCATAAATTGTTGCTAGGAGACCACATCAAGATGGGCCTTTTTACTTACAACTTGAAGTTCAACTGGCAGGAAATTCTCCAATTCAAAATATAGATAAGCAAACAGAACAATTCAAAAAAGAAAAAAAAGACAGAAATCCACTTGCTGTTAGAGAAAAATCTATCACCTGAAACAAAATGGAGAACAAGAGGCAAGATAATGTTGAGGACAGTTATGAACTTGCATCTCAGTTCTTACTAGTTATATATCTTGGACAATTCTTTTAATGTCTTCTATTCTCACCGTTTCATCTGAAAAATGGGGTTATCAATAGCTCACTCATAGGATTAGAGATCACGGAACATGTAAATGTACTCAGCATGTGATACTCCATATTTTATTTAATTATTTATATTCATTTGTTCTGAAAGGTTTTGAGGTAACTTACAAAGTTATTGCCTATCTTAGTTTCTGTTCCCCAAAAGCGGCCCCGATGCAAGGAATTGGGTATAGGTGGCTTATTTGGGAGGTAACCCCAGGAAGTTCAAGTGAGACAGTGAAGAAAATAAGATTGGAAAGGAAAATAAGTCAATAAAAGGTGCATCTGTGACTACGAAAGCCCACTACAGATCAGTCTTCTGAAGGGGACCCTCTGAAGAACCATGTAGAACACATCTCAGGATCCTCCTGCCTCGAGTTAGGGAAGTTGAGCTATTTATCCATTGACTCTTTTCTCTCAGTGGTTGAGGGTTGCCCCTGAGAGCCTTAAATAACCAGCACCTCCACAATGCCCTGAGCAGTCTAGTAATTTCCAGTGGAATAGGAGAAAACCCACAGGAAGAGAAGCAGGAAATCATGGGCATGTGAGGTAGGAACCTGCCAGTGCGTCCAAGAACCATTCCACTCCATCTGCATGTGAAGTCAGAGGTGAACCAGAGGGATATGGGTTGGGACATCAACAGAATCCGCTACCCTTAGGGTTCAACAAGGTAAAATTAGTTGATGACAAAATTGAGGTCATATAAAACAGTTATTCTGTAAATGTTGCCAAATCTAACAAAAGGCTATTTTGTAGCATCTGGCAGTGATGCCTGATAATATATTTTTTCCTTTTTTCTAGACTTCCAATCAACAAAATAGCCTGGATCTTGGGCAAGGTTTCCATATTAGTGTGGGCAAGAAACGGTTGAGCAAATCTTTTATATACGGCAGTCTCTGGTTGACCAAGTTCTAGGAGATCTGGAACATTCTTATGGGGCTCAACTATGGCTGGACTTCAGACTTCAAGCATTACATTTGAATTTGAATTTAAGTTGTATTTGGAAATTACATTCCTATTCTGCATGGGTCAGGAAGGAAGCCCCTTCAGCCACTTCCTGTCTAGCAGCCCCTCCTCTGCCTGACAGATGTTTGCCATCTGGATCGTTAGCAAGTTGGGCAGGGCTCAAACTTGGCACTCACTCCCTAGAGTGGAAGAGCAAAAGCAACTAAATGTTATCCTCCAAAGTTTTGTCAGCATGTCTGTTCCCCACCCAGTCCTGAGAAGAGCTTTAGCAGCATCACGAGGTCCCCACAGGGATGGAAAGCCATGTTGGCAGCAGAGACAGGAAGCAAGGGGATACGGCAGGGCAATACCCCAGGACGGGGCCAAAAAGCCTGGCAGTCCCTCCCCCAGACTCCCAATCTCCAGCTCTCCAGCTTTCTCATCAGAAAGATGAGAAGTCAATAAGGAAGGAAAAATAAGCAGGAGAGACATAATCAGACATTATATGCCTCCTGATGGAAGAACACGACACCACTTATGAAGTAGTCTGGCTAAAAAATTGAACCTGAGTTTGAGCAAGACTCTAGTTTTAACTACCAATGTACAAGAAATGTAGAGGACAGAGTAACATGTTAAATGCCACTGCAGGAATGAATGCAAAATCTGGGAAATTCTAGAGAGCGAATCACCAGGTTTCAACAAATAAAGAGAAACCTATAGATTAAAAGATATATTAATTAATTGCAATGTGTGGATCTTACTCAAATAATAAGGACAATTTTAATGTTTATTCAAACAAACTACTAAAAATTATGAGTTTATGAAAAAGGAAATGTGAATACTGACCAAATAGTATGATGTTGTGAATAATATTATATTTTTAATTACTTGGGTCAGTGGTAATAGTATTATTTTCAAATAGAATTCGTATCTTTTAAAGATACATAATTAAATGCTAATGGTGAAATTATAGAATGTCTAGAATATTCTTTAGAAAGAACATGGGGGTGGAGGTGGACGTGCAGGCTTGGTTATGGGTTGATGATGGACACCTGGGGTTCTTAAGCTACTTTGTCTACTTTTGGGTGTGTGTGAGATTCTCCACAATAGAAAGGTAAACATAAAAATGAAACAACAACAAAACCCAGGAGGGAAATGGGCCACCTTCAGCTGGTGACCAGGAGGCATGTAAAGTCTGTTTTAGCAGGAGGTGCATTTTGGAGCTGAGGTCCTCTTCTGCTTGTAAGGAAGCTTTGGTTTCCCAGCTCTAACAAGGTTGGGGGTGAGGTCCAGAGTGCAGGGAACAGAATGCAATTTCTCAGATTGACTCTTTAATTTATTCATTTGAGAGAGAGCGCGCCATGCTGGAAGGTGAGCACCTGCTACATTAGTTTCCCCTGCTACATGAGTTTCCCCCAGTAGCAAAGTATCACAGACTGGGTGGGAAGGAAGAGGGAGAGAGAGAAGCAGACTCCTCACTTTGCATGGAGCCAGATTGCCAGGCTTGATACCAGGACCCTGGAATCCTGACCAGAGAGGAAGGCTGACGCTCAACCACTCAAACCAACTGAGTGGCCCAGGTGCCCCACTCAGATTGACGCTTGATCTTAGAGATCTAGCCCCCTGCCTCATCGCCTTCACTCCACTCCCAGGGGACCGGCCTGGAGTTTTTCATTAAAACGAGCTTTCTACCCCAGACATGTAAGAGTGCCAGGAGTTACTCTTGCAGGTGTGGCTGCATTTTTACTGTGTTTGAATTCTCAAAGTAACTTGGAGCCATGTAATACAGTTTCATGATACTATAACTACATCATGAGGCTAAAAATACTACCAAGAAATAATATAATAAAAATAATAATGATGACAGTGAGGCGCTAAGCTAAACACTTCATATGTATCACTTGTCACAACTTCACAACTTAGCTTTGATTCCTATCCCTGTTTTACAGATAAGGAAATTGAGCCTTGGGTTACATAATCCCCGGAGGTTGCGCAGCTGAGATGGAGCGGAGCTGGAACTCAAAGCTGCTACATTAGTTGACCTGGGCTGCAAAGTATCACAGACCGGGTAACTTAAACAGCCCAAAGTCACTTTCTTAGCGTGCTGGAAGCCAGGGAAGTCTGAGAGCAAGGTGTCCCCAGGGTGGATTCTTTTTAAGGGTGATGAGGGAAGAATCTGACCCCGGCCTCTCTCTTCCAGGCAAAGCCATGTGATCTCTGAAAACCTCAGCTTCCACCTCAGTTCTCCTGCCTCTCATGCCTTGGCCCATTTGCACAGGCTAACCTCTCTGCCTCAAAGGCCTTTCCTCAAACATCTGCTAACTCCTCCTCTTCATCCTCCAAAGGTGACAGCAAGGACTACCTCTTTATGGAAGCCTTCCCTCACCTGCCAGGCTCTTCCGAGCTTCCTAAAGCCATGTGTCGTTCCTGGATCCTAAAGGTCTCTCATCTAGAGAGACAGGCACAGAGCCTCAACCCCAGTGGAATCCCCAGCTCTGGGCCTGACGGTGTGGAGGGAATGCGGGACCATTTGATCCCCAGCCTCACTTAAAGCCAGCAGCACTGCAGACCCCTTTGTGGTGATTGTTTGCTGGACCTTGAACAATCCCTGTGGCTTTGTCCTCTAGCCTTTAAAAGCTGTTGATTTCCATTGTCTAATCATCCTCTGACTTGTGGCTGCCCAAGCCCTGGGCACCATGCCCATTTCTCCAAGCCTGCTGGCACCCTCAGCCTGTCATGTAACAGTGTGACAGAAAAATCCTATTCTCTACTTATCTCTGTCAGTGCGCCTTCTCTATCACCACGGGCAGGGGCAGGACAGAGGACTGTGTGAGAGACAGAGAGATAGAGAGAGAGAACCATACTGGCTTAAGCTAAAGTGTGCGCGCGCGCGCACACACGCGCGCGCACACACACACACACACACACACACACACACACACACACACACACACTAAGCATGGCGTGGGCTTACAAAACTGAAAACCCCTGGGGTTCTGTTCAGCTTCAGTCCAGATACCAGAGTCAACCTCCTCACCAATCTCCACAAGATAATCACGCGCGCTAAACATTTCATTCACTTAGTATATTTTAACAAAGATTTGTGCGAAAACCCTCTGCTGTTGCAGTGGGGTTGCACGCTCTTATGCCCACCTCCCTGCCCTCCCCCTTCTCCACCCTTCTTAGGAGCAATATAATTCCCCTCCTTCCTCATGCAAAGCCGTTGAACTGACATTTTTTTCTTGATGGAGAAGGCCCTTGGGACTTCACCTTCCACCCCAAATGTCATTTCAAAGTATTTCTTCTAATCAAATAGAAAGCTCTCCCTAAGGGAGCTCTGGTGACCAACATTGTCTCCACCTCATTACTTGCCAGGCCTCACAGTTCTGCCATTTGGATGAAGTTTGTACCTCAGGCCCCGAACCAGAAGAGTTGATGATTAATAGAGAAGAGGGCTTACTTACAGCAGAGCCTCCCTTGGGTGAGAAGCCTGTCTAATTCATCCCACCAAGTTACCACGGAGCCCAGAACAGTGGCTGGCACACATAATGGATGTTTGATACTGTTTGTGGAATACAGAGCAGTTTGAGTGATTAACCAGCATCTCTTATGAGACAGGCAAAAGATGACACACAAAATTTGGAAAACAGCAGGGCTTAGGAGGGCCCAGGAGGGCCAGAGGCCAGGCAAGATGTGTGTGAAAGGAGTCATTTACATTTCTTCCCTTGGTAGAAGGTGGTTTTTTATACCTAGAAAATGTGTCCATTTCTCTGCATTTGGTGCTTTCTGTAACTACATATTTTTTATATTCTTGCTTTTTATTCCATTATATATAACTACATGTATCTTTGTTTTTCATTTCATTTATTTTGAAAATACAAGCCTGTGGGAGATATTTGAAGAGAATTTAGGTGTTCTGAACTGACCCAAGCTAATTTGGCCATTCAGCAACTGCCAGGCTCCTTGGATAAATATCAGAAGCCTCTGGTGCTTACAGATGGGTGGTGGCATACATCCTCTACCCTACAACCTCCACACCAAGTGAGGTCTTAAGACCAAATTCTGCCAAAGCTACAAATTTTTACTAGCCAGCAGGTATAAGAACTGTCCTACTACTGGTTCTTGAGGCTTTTGGGATCCAGTCTCTGTCTTAGGCACCACAAATATTGTAAGCATGATCAGTTCTGTGGTAGATACAAGATGATGACAGGACCAGCTAGCCTTTTGTAGGGTCAAGCCACAGACTTTGTGAAGGAGAAATGTATAGGACCAAGGGAACACAACGATCACTGTACAAAAATGTCTGACCAGTGAGCTTGCTGGAGTCATATACTCATCCATGTAAAAGCAATAGGGATTCTATCTTTCTAACCAACCATATGCCTTGGACTGTCGTTCATTTTACCTATTCAAAAATATTTCTAACATTCCTTATACAAATTAAAAACCTTCAAGTGAAATTTTGATGAAGATATTTGATGAAGATATTTGAAGATATTTGTTATGTAGCCATCTTTGGGGTGTTCATTCCTGATGAGAGAATTTCAAAAGCTAACCACCTGTCCCAGGGAATATATTTGAGTTCATTTGTACCCATATATATTACACCATGTGTAAAAAGTATTTGTAGGGGCACCTGGGTGGCTCAGTCGTTAAGCATCTGCCTTCGGCTCAGGTCATGGTCCCAGGGTCCTGGGATGGAGCCCCCCCATTGGGCTTCCTGCTCATCAGAAAGATTGCTTCTCCCTCTCCTGCTCCCCCTGCTTGTGTTCCCTCTCTTGCTGTGTCTCCCTCTGTCAAATAAATAAATAAAATCTTTTTAAATAAAAGTATTTGCAAATGACCATGCAGACAATGTAAAAAAAAAATAGTACCTACTACTATTTTTCATCTAAATTAAAGAATCGTATCTATTCCATGATAGGACAGGAGGTCCATGTAAGGTCCTAAGGGGCCCGTTTTGGTAGAGACAGTAGCAGGAACCCAAGTTGGAGAACCTCAGGGAAAAGAGAAGACGCACAGATGGAATCTGCCTGAAGGTCAGCTGATGATCCCGAACTTTCCTCCGCTTAAACATTAAATGACTTGTGTTTGTTTTCATGTTGGAGGCTGTTCCATCCTCCCTGGACTTGAAAGAACTAATTTCAGCCCTCTTTTTATAACTCCCCTCTTTAGAGGAGGCGATTTATTCTCCTGCTGTCAGCACAAATGTAAAAATTAGGAACACATCTGATTGCACCTGTAGTTACCCACTTGCAGCCACAATTAGCCATAAGCACTCTCCAAAAATGGCAAAAGCAGTTAAGCATGCTTGCAATTAAGTAATTGTGGGCATCATTAGTTGCATCGTTAGTCACATGAGTAACTTTTATGGTCGCCATGACTACCTTCTGATACCAAATTACTCACCCAACAAGGGAGCACTTGGGCTGAAAACTGACCCCCCCCTTCTCCAATTTGGTGAAAATTGTGTGCTTTTTTTTCTAATTATTTCACACAAGTGAATGGGGAATGTTTGCAAATACAAACTATTCATGTCAGACCAAAAAGAAATTGTCACCCTGGGTCCTGTGTTATCTGTTTGTCATTTTTTTTTCATTTGACATACAACAAAGCAAAGCTAGCTCTTCCCCCCCCCCCCCCCCGGGAAAATAACTCACTTGTAGTATCTAGGTGACAATATAATCTTTCATTTGTATATTCTGTCTAATAAAGAAGGTTTATTTTATACCCTAGTTATCATTTTCCAACTTAAATATCTGGTACAAATTTTCAACTGGAGAGCTTTTACTTCCTGTTTGAACTGAAATGATGAGATCTTTTTCCCACAGGGTTTTAATCTGAAAGGGAAATGGGCCCAAACCTAGGAAGAGAGTTCCTGCTTGGAGAATGATGATCTGTGGAAATGTCATTGAGAAATGTATTCTTAATGAGTCACCAACCCGAGAATGAAACATCATGTTCTTCAAAATCCTGAGAAGTATATATTCACACACTAGACCAGAGTGGGGTAGAGAGATGCATCTTTTAATTTACATTTATTTATATAATAATTTCAGCATGCTTGATATAAGAACAGATTAATCATCCCTTACCAAATAGCATGTTTCAGATTTACTCATCCCAGAGATGAGTAGCTAGGACCTATCAATCCCATGTAAGCATTTAGAAAATATGGAAGAGATGACTGAATAGCTCATAGTTCATCATGTGTCTATTGGCCTTGTTTGCCATTTGAAGAAAGGGAAGATTCTACTGGGATTTCTGAGCCTTGTTACTTTGGATAAAGAAGGAAATCTGTCTCTAGAGCAGTGTTGTCCATTAGAACTTTCTGTGACGATGGAAATATTCTGTATCTGAGCTGTCCAATATGGCAGTCACTACTCATGGGTGGCTAGTGTGTGCTTGGAACAGGACTAGAAGGACTGAAGAACTGATTTTAAATTTTATTTAATGTCAATTAATTTAAATGTAAGTAGCTACATAAGGCTAGCAGCTACCATCTTTGTAAAGTGCAGCTCAAAGTACGTGACTACAACCAGTAAAAGGGGTCAACAATGGCTCCAAATATGATCAAAAGTGTGGTAAATGGACAGCAAAGTATTCAAATCCAAAATCCCAGGCCATGAATTTGGCCTACCACCTCTAGCTATATGATCTTAAATAAAACACTTGTTTCTTAGCTCAAGTTATGTTTTAAAGGTATCATTCTGATGGTAGGGTGGAGTTTGGAGAGAAATCAACGATCACAGTGAACCAGCTTGTCTTCCTACTGCCTGGGTGTCTATGGTCTAGACTATACAAGGCTGTTCAGGAGAGAACACTGAAGGAGAAGCAAGATGGGAAATACTCTTACACGAATTAGGACCCTCCTGACTACAGGTAGTGGAAGAACCTAACCTAAACCTGCTTTAAGTGAAAAAGGATACCATGGGTTCATATCTTAACCCTTAGATTTAGTGCTGGCTTCAGACAAGAGGATTCAGGCTTCAATGTAAGTCATATGAATTTAGTTCCTCTCCAGTCTTTTGATTTTACTTTCTATTATGCTGATTTCAGCTTTGGGCTCTGTGTGGGAACAATATGGCGGCAGCAGGCCAAGTCCCTATGAACTCTCAAATCTCCCTTCAGGGTAAAGAGCAAGAGTCTCTGTTGCATATGTCTTATAAAAACCCTTCCTGGGGCGCCTGGGTGGCTCAGTCGTTAAGTGTCTGCCTTCGGCTCAGGTCATGATCCCAGGGTCCTGGGACTGAGCCCCGCATCAGGCTCCCTGCTCTGCGGGAAGCCTGCTTCTCCCTCTCCCACTCCTCCTGCTTGTGTTCCTCCCACTCCTCCTGCTTGTGTTCCCTCTCTCGCTGTGTCTCTCTCTGTCAAATAAATAAATAAAATCTTTGAAAACAACAACAACAACAAAAACACCAAAAAAAACCTTCCTTATGGTTCGTTTGCTCTGACACAACTAACTAGCCAAGTCTGAAGTCTGTGGTCCCCTCTGGAATGTGAAGTTGGCTCAGCCTTGCCAAGCCATAGGAGCTGAGAATGGAGGAGGGGGAATCTCCCAGAGGTAAAGCAGAGTACTTCTAGAAGGAGGGTGAATTGATGCACTGCAGCAGGAAACAACAGAGGTCCTCTACAGTCCTGCTTCCAGGACTTTGAAAGACTAAAGCTCTGACCCCTTGAGTAATCATAGCAACAATGAAGTCAATTCAATTAAGTTCAATTAATTCCAACAAACACACCTTAATTGTACCTGGCAGCCTTCTATTTCTAACCAGATGGTGTGGTAGCCATGAACAGTTATCTTATCTTGGAAATGTATCTGGCCTTCCACCTTCATAAGTGATATTACTTATACAACAGATCAGAGTTAGTATTTCCTACTGACTGTGTTCTGGGATTTTACATCCGTCAGGGATTGTGCTAAGAATGAACAGTAGTTCTTCAGAGATTCAACTTGCACTTGATTGAATGACTTGACTGGCAGAGATCCCAAAGGTCATTCATTCATGCTGGTAATACTGCTTGGAAACCCAAAACATATTCTGGCAGTTTTCTTTCTTTACTCTACTTCCAGGGGAAAAGGACGAATCATGCAGTAAAGTAGCTATTTCTTCATTCATTCAATAGTAATTATGACTGTAATGTGTGCCAGGAATGGTAGTTGGTGCTGAAAGAGACTTCAAGAAAGCCAGATACTATATAACAGTGTTGTGGGTTTTTAAAAAAACAAAAAAGCACTAGGTTTCAAATCAGAAGACCTAAGTTGAGGTTCTGACTTTGCAAGTAATTATCACTGTGATTTGGAGACAATGGCCTCATTTGGAAGATTTCTAAAAGTCCCTTGAGTTGGAAAACTGATTCCAAGGAAAGTTAGATCCCATCAGCATGACTAAGACTTGCCGCCTGACCTTTGAGAACTAAAAGTAAAACACACTCCCTCACCCTCAGAATTCAGCACACATACCTCCTCTGGGATTCAGGTTGAGAGCATCAAATTAAAGTAGGAGGTACAAAAGGAGCTTTTCATTAACTCTTAGAAATTGTTTTCTCTTTGGGACCAGCTTATTACAGAAGAATCCTCAGGAGCCTGGGCACACCCCTCCTGCAGGATGGGGTCCAGAGAAAGAAGGGTCTTGCAGAATGAGCAGCAATTCAACAGCTGGACAGCTGGAAGAGCTTGTGGAAGAACATTCCAGGCCTTTGATAGGCTTGAGGCAAGGCAGAGCTGGAGCTGGGAGGCTGACAGAGGCAAGTGGTGATCATTTGCTCCTCTGGAGCCTCAGGTCTAGAAGTAAAGGAAGGCTGGATCTGCTGAAGTAATCACACTTTCCCCAGGTTGGTTTTGCATTATCTGCAGTCTCAAGTTCTCTGAATCCAACTGGTTGTTTAAAATCCCTGTGAAGGGGTGGGTGCCTGGCTGGCTCAGTTGATGGAGCATACAACTCTTGATCCTGGCTGGGGTTGTGAGTTCAAGCCCCACAATGGGTGACAAAATTACTTTAAAATAAAATCTTAAAAAAAATAATAAAAATAGAGGCGCCTGGGTGGCTCAGATAGTAAGCGTCTGCCTTCGGCTCAGGTCAGGGTCCCAGGGTCCTGGGATCGAGCCCCACATCGGGCTCCCCACTCAGCGGGGAGTCTGCTTCTCCCTCTCCCACTCCCCCTGCTTGTGCGCCTGCTCTCGCTGTCTCTTTCTCTGTCAAATAAATAAATAAAATCTAAAAAAAAAAAAAAAAAGATTTCTTCCTTTGAAAAAAAATAATAAAAATAGAAAAAAAATAAAATAAAATCTCTGTGAAACCTCTACCCTGCAAGCTAGAGCAAGGGTTACCAGGTCCCCAGTGTTCTTGGCCTGCCACGCTGTGGATGACGCCTCCACCTCTAGGTGAGACCTCGGTGGAGGTAGGGAACCCCTGACCCCTGTGCCACACTCACCTGAACTAAGGGATGAGAAGTGCAGGGGGCCTGCCCCTCCATTTCCCTTGACTGGGAGCTGAGAGGAAATGGAATTCCATTTTCTTGGTGATCCCTTCCCAGATTGGAGCTTCTGTCATAAAGCCAACACGAGAAGGGGGAGAGAGAGGGTTGTGTTGCTGACTCTTGCTGTTCTTCTCAAGATCTAATAGGTTTTCTTTCTTCTTTCCTTCTTTTTTCTTTCTTTCTTCTTTCTTTTTAAGATTTTATTTATTGGGGGAAAAAAAAGATTTTATTTATTGGGACGCCTGGATGGCTCAGTCGGTTAAGCGTCTGCTTTTGGCTCAGGTCATGATGGGATCATGGGATCATGATGGGATCAAGGCAGACACTTAACCAACTGAGCTACCCAGGCGTCCCTCTAACAGATTTTCTTTCTTTTTTTTTTTCAAGATTTTATTTATTTATTTGACAGAGAGAGACACAGCAAGAGAGGGAACACAAGCAGGGGGAGTGGGAGAGGGAGAAGCAGGCTTCCCACTGAGCAGGGAGCCCGATGCAGGACTTGATCCCAGGACCCTGAGATCATGACCTGAGCCGAAGGCAGACACTTAACTACTGAGCCACCCAGGCACCCCCAGATTTTCTTTAATAAAGTTTTCCTCATTTGTTGTATACCCTTAGGACAACTTCGAGAGATTTCAATGGTTGAGATATATATATATATATCTCACAAGTCATGGTTATTTCTCTGAGGAGTGGGTCCATAGAGCTCCTCATATCACCATTCCAGGAGTGGAGCTCCTGAGGGCTCTAAAAGGGGTTTTAAGCATGACCAAAAGATCCTTCTGCCTGTTAGGTGGAGAATGGATCAAAGGGAGTTCAGAATGTAAGCAGATACATCAGTTAAGAGATAAATGCAGTGGGTCATTTCATCTGCAGCAGGAAAATTTCACCGAAGAGAGGGCATTTGATCAGGGCCTTCAAGGATAATGCTGGCAATGCTATCAAGGAAAACAGGGAAAATCTCAGATTCTGTTGACTACTTATTTTAGAGGAAAGAAACATTTTAATTAGCAGAAAGCTTTGGGAATATTGGCTGCATTTACAATCCTAATAAATTTATCTTTGTCCTTTCTTCAGTGTCCTTAAATGTAAAGAGGCAAGTGATCTGATCTGTACGGATCCAGCCAGCCCTAACATCTAAGAGTCTATGTATCTAAGAATGGAAATCTGCAAGGAATAAATTATGAAAGGAACAAAATGCTTTTCCTACCAGATGCTAAACTTGAACTAGGACCAATGGATTTATTTTGGTATGTTTTCTGCCTCTTGCCATTGAACTTCACACATGTGGAAGGGAGTTTAGATGAAAACAGGGAAAATACGGTTTTACTGAGCAAAAAAAAAAAAAACACACATTATTTTGGTCATTGGCAGAGATTCTTAAAATTCAGCAACATCTAAGTGAATAAACACTAGCCAAATCTATTGCCCTCTTCCTGTATTTGTTTGATTTCTAATAATAATTTCTATTTTCAGTTGCTTTTAAAATATATTTTGGAAGTCAATTGAGCCTTTGAAAATCTTATGACATATATGGGCACCCTCTGACACATACAAAGCAAAATGCACATATTCACAAAGTGATGCACAGAACTTGGAGAGGTTCCCCAAACGTTAAGGGCCCAGGGTTCCAGAGTAAGTTTATAATGTGATTTACAATTTACAAAGGACATTTTTAAATCTTGACAGTTGTAACTCTGTCAGTGAAGCAATATTAGCCCCATCTTACATATGAAGAAATTGGACCTCAGAGGAGTTTGCTACTCATCTTCTTCTAGGAAGGCAAGAGAAAACAATAAAGCTGCTTTTTCCCCCAAAGTGTTGGTGGTCTCCCAAGGCAAGGAGGAGGGAAATCAAAGCCCAGGTTCTGCCCAAGATTAGTTCTCTAAGGGGAGATCCCTTCATCCCAAAGAAGATGGGGCACCAAAGGGTTGCACGTTTCCCCACTTCAGGGACTACAATAAAATGGCCTTGTTGCTGAGCCCCAGGTTGGGGAGGGAAAGACTGAAAAGTTGTAGCAAGTTACACTCAAATTTGCAGTCTACCTTCACATCATTGAATTTGGTTGGTCCCCCAAAATTGCAACTTCCGAATTTATTTTAAAATAGTCCTGAATTGGCAATGCCATTGAGCACATGGCAGAATCAAATGTATATTCTCTCCAGAGGAAAGCACCTTCATCCTAGACCACAAAGGATCACACATAATTTTTCAAATATATGAACAGCACACAGTTAAAAATAATCAAGCACACAGGCAAGGCACCATAAGTAAGATCCTTTAAAAACAGTAGGACACATACACAACATAATTAGATTTTCACAGATTTCTGATGTCAGAATTATGAGACCCAGGGTATAAAACAATTATGCCTACTATGTTGTTATTGTTAGTTGTTGTTGCTTGAATAGCTGGGGAAGGGTATTTTTAAAAAGTTCTGGGGAAGGCCCACTTCTGATTGGAAAAAAAGGATAAGGAACAGGAAAGTATAAAAAGTAGTCTAACATATTTGAAAAGGGATGCCTATAGGGGCACCTGGGTGGCTCAGTCGTTAAGCATCTGCCTTCGGCTCAGGTCATGATCCCAGGGTCCTGGGATCAAGTCCTGCATCGGGCTCCCTGCTCCGCGGGAAGCCTGTTTCTCCCTCTCCCACTCCCCCTGCTTGTGTTCCCTCTCTCGCTGTGTCTCCCTCTGTCAAATAAATAAATAAAATCTTAAAAAAAAAAAAGAAAAGGGATGTCTATAAAAATTACGATAACCAAAATTAAGCACCTGGTAACTGATTAAATATAATTAAATAGAGAATAAACGAACTAAAAATAGGTCAGAAGAAATTACCCAGAATGTCACATGACAAATAAAAACATGGAAAATATGAACATTAAAAGACATAGAGGATAGAATGAGAAGGTCTGGTATAAATGCCATTGAAGTTCCAGATGGAGAAGGAGACAGAATATTTGTTATCCCTCTTCTATTGCTTTGTCTTTTTATTATAAAATTAAGCATACATGAAAGAAAAAACTAGAGAAATAATACTACAAACCCCATATACCCATCATCCAGATTCCACAAATTTTTTTTTTTTAAGATTTTATTTATTTACTTGGCAAAGAGAGAGAGACAGCGAGAGAAGGAACACAAGCAGGGGGAGTGGGAGAGGGAGAAGCAGGCTTCCCCCCGAGCAGGGAGCCCAACTCAGGACTCAATCCCAGGACCCTAGGATCATGACCTGAGCTGAAGGCAGTAGCTTAACCAACTGAGCCACACAGGCGCCCCAGGATTCCACAGTTATTAAGATCTGGCCACATTTGTTCATTTTCTTTCTTTTTCCTTATGCCTTTCTTTGTTGATCTATTTTAAAACAATTCCCAGCCTTCATATCATTTTGCCCCTACAGGCAGTATTTAAATATTGAATGGCTGAGAATTGTCTAAAACCAGTAAGAGACAGCATCTACACAGATCAAAAATTCCAACCATTCCCAAGCAGGATAAACAAAAAGAAATCCACAGCTGGACACTTTGTACAGAAACCACAGAGTAGCAAGACAAAGAGAAAATCTGAAAACTGGCTTACCCAACTTGCTTACGGCCATGTAGCCAATAAAAAGACAGTCAAGCCTCCTTTTGGGGTCATTTCATTCTAAATTCAGCATCTTTCCTCAAGACTACATGTCAAGCAAGGCAAAAGAGCCCACAGTGACCACTGAGCGGAGTGCAAACACGCAAGGCATACAGGCTCATTAAGCGACCCACCTTGAAATAACCATAGGCCCTAACTGACCAGTTACAACCAGGCACAGTTCCTAAGATTACCAAAAAAGGGAAAATTCCGTATGTCCCCAGTACTCTCTCACACCTTATAACTGCGGCCCCTCACCACCGCCTGTCACAGACAGTCTCTCCATGGCTGTCCTTGCCCACAGCTCCCTTGCAGTGTATTCAGTCAACTTCTATCTCCTCTGGTCTGTCTTGGGTGAATTCTTTCACTGCCCGCGAGGCCAGCCTCCACCTGATTGCACTGCCCCGCACTACATTAATCTAGTATAGTACATCTCTATACTAGAAACCCCTTGCTCAGGCACCATTCAGAGAGTTAATATATCGACATTGTCCTGCAGTGTTGAGTCCAGAAGAATTAACACCCATTCCTTTACTGGTCTGTTTTTACCTAAAGACTGGGACTAGGCAGGGGCTTTAGAGCTCCATGAGTTTGTGTCTTCATTTTATAGATGAGAAAAGTGAGTCCCAAGTGAAGAGATGCAACTAACATACCATTACCTAGACATTTACAAATCTTATGCCGGTGATGAAAACAGCTAACTTTGCCCAACATTTCTGGACTGAGCTAGGTAGGAGGAACTTTTTACAAGACGGGGAAAAATGTTCCATCTGACCAGAGAAATCTGGGCTGTGTAAATATTTCTGCCCATCATCTCCTAACAAAAGGAATTGGATGTCCTTATAAAAAAAGGCAATCAAAGAAGTAAATGAGTATCTTCTCCCCGGGAAGGTTAACAACAATCAAAGAACTGGTGGAATAAAAGCCACTAACGGCTGAGGGGGTAAGAAGACGTGAGAGAGAACAATAAAGTGACACCGAATTTCAGCCTAATCCACACATTGTTGAGAAGTGTGAGCTGTGCACAACATTTTAATCAAACGCTGTACGAAAGATTGAGGAGTTGAAGATTCACCAAAAATTTACCAATATTTTTGAAACTACATTTTTCCAAATTCTTAGAAGATTTCACATTTGAAAAATCTCACATTCTTTAGAAATTTTAGAAAATATTGAAAAATATATACAATAAAATAAAAATCATCAATAATTCAGTAACCAAGAGTTAACCGTTGGTAACGTGTTATTGTTTTCTTCTCAGCTTTCTTCCACATACATAAATATATGTTTTTACAACTATCACTGTGATAAGTACCCTCATTCATGAACCTTTGAAAATGATTCTGTTTATATTCTTTGAATATATTCCCTGAGGAATAGCGGAGTTATTAAGAGATTGGACTCGTAGGTGCACCTGGCTGGCTCAGTTGGAGGAGTGTACAACTCTTGATCTCAGGGTCGTGAGTTCAAGCCCCACGCTGGGGGGTAGAGATTACTTAAAATAATAAAGTGATTAAAGTGGCAAAGTTATGTGTACTTTACCCCAATAAAAAAATTTTTCTAAAGCATCTATTGCTATTATTACAGAAAAACATTACTCTCATTAAAAGATAACGCTACTGGGCGCCTGGGTGGCTCAGTTGGTTAAGCGACTGCCTTCGGCTCAGGTCATGATCCTGGAGTCCCGGGATTGAGTCCCGCATCGGGTTCCCTGTTCAGCAGTGAGTCTGCTTCTCCCTCGGACCCTCCCCCCTCTCATGCTCTCTCTCTCTATCTCATTCTCTCTCTCAAATAAATAAATAAAATCTTAAAAAAAATAAAATATAAAATAAAATAAAATATCTTTAAAAAAAAGATAATGCTACTTCTTTATTGAGGTATTAAGTCATATTTCCTTGCCCCCCCATCTCTGCAACACAAAAGCCCCCAGGAATCTCTTTGTTTTTGTAGAAAAATACTAATAGCTGACAGCTTGTTGAGTGCGTACTATAGCCAGGAGCTTTACGTAGTATGCCAAGGGCAGGGCAGTGGGAGAGGTTAGCAACAATATAAGGTACATTGGTCTATAGAGAATTTTGAAAAACAATCAAGCCTTGTCTGCCTGCTTTTTATTATCATCTTGTGCCTGAAACTTTGAACAATGTCAATGATAAAATTCTCTTCCCTAAAACATCTTTGGTTGGCCTATCTGCTACACTGCTGAATTTTAAGGATATGTTATGTTTATATTAGGTATATATGTATATATAAATTTATAGATGTTTATTATATAATATGTATATAGAATATTTATATATATATAAACATTTGCTATATATACCTCATATTAGCAAATGTATATTACTTGTCTCTTAATAAACACTGTATTCCAAGATGGAAGTTAATCCAGAGAAATCCTACTTACACAGTCAACCCTGACACATGTGGACAGAGCTTCATGGGTTTGCTTCAAGAGTAAGTTCAGGGCGCCTGGGTGGCTCAGTCGGTTAAGCGACTGCCTTCGGCTCAGGTCATGATCCTGGAGTCCCTGGATCGAGTCCCGCATTGGGCTCCCTGCTCAGCGGGGAGTCTGCTTCTCCCTCTGACCCTCCCCCCTCTCATGTGCTTTCTCTCTCATTCTCTCTCTCTCAAATAAAGGAATAAAATCTTAAAAAAAAAAAAAAGAGTAAGTTCATAATGGTTAGGGATTGTTCAAGTTCATTTAGGGCATTGTTCGTGTTTCCAGTCCCTGTGGTAGGACATAGTCCTACATTTAAGCAGCAAATATAAATAAACAATAATAGCACAGTCATTCGAAAGGTAAAAAGCAAACTAGATTAATTTAATTCAATCATTCTATGTCACAATTTGGGTTTTTAGTGGTACTTTAAAACTTAAAACAGTAAAACCGTGAACTGCAAGGTACAATACCTTGGTGAGTAAGTGTACATTTTATTTTTTTTTTAAAGATTTTATTTATTTATTTGAGAGAGAGAGAGAGAGAGAGAGAGAAACAGCATGAGAGGGGAGAGGGTCAGAGGGAGAAGCAGGCTCCCCACTGAGCCGGGAGCCCGATGCGGGACTCGATCCCAGGACTCCGGGATCATGACCTGAGCCGAAGGCAGTCGCTTAACCAACTGAGCCACCCAGGCGCCCCGTAAGTGTACATTTTAGTTCACACAAAATATACCTTTTAGTTCTTAAAGATTGAAATTTATTTTCTTAATTGTTTTGAAACAAAAAAATAAATTAAGAAAATGATTATTACTGCTAATACTGTTTTCATCTGGAGGACTGCATTAAAAACGATTTGTTCCAGGCATCAAATATCCCAAGTACACCCTTGTAAACTTGCCAAGTGCTCTCCCCCATTTAATAATCACAATGCAGTGTCAGACTAGGACAAGGTCCCACAGCTAGTAATTTGCAGAGCCGGTTATGAAACTCACATTTGTCTGACTCCAGAGCCCAAGATTGCAACCAGTGTGTCAGGATGTTTGAGTTGCTAACAAGAAAGTCAAAGAAAGGAATAGAAGTTGTTGTGCTTCAGGCTTCTCTTGAAAAAAGAAGCCTTGCTTTGAGGAAGTTCATTACTTTTGCCTTGAACCTTGGCTCCTAAGACTGTAAATTATCTCTACCAATATTCTCCTAAACAATTACCCAGGGGCCTGAAAGAGTTTATGCGCCTTCCCAGAGGAAATAATTTACTCTTTCCCCAGGAGTAAAAGCACCATTAAGCTTCTAAATAAGGCATTTTTTCCCTATTACCTGGTTGCTTTAATAGATGTTTGTTTTTCTAAATAACATTAAAATAATATGGAGGACCTATTTTCAGGGTTTAGAAGAGGCTGCAATGATGAACCAAATAGGCTTTCTCAATAGGTTGAGAAACTGGAAGGCATTTTTGCTCACTCTATATTAATGTGCCTTGACATTTACTTCCTAAAGAGCCTCCAACATTTCCAGTGTTTTCAAATGCAAAACTGTTCTCAAGCCACAACTTTTAATTCCACTGCGACATTATCCTTTCCTTGTACCTGAAGTCATGAATGAGTTGTGCTTGGCGATACATGAAGAAAATTGCTGATGTCAGAAAAAGGACCGGTGCAGGGGCGCCTGGGTGGCTCAGTTGGTTAGGCAACTGCCTTCGGCTCAGGTCATGATCCTGGAGTCCCTGGATCGAGTCCCACATCAGGATCCCTGCTCGGCGGGGAGTCTGCTTCTCCTTCTGACCCTCCCCCCTCTCATGTGCTCTCTCTCTCTCTCTCTGTCTCAAATAAATAAATAAAATCTTAAAAAAAGAAAAGAAAAAGGACTGGTGGAGAATCAGAACTTCAATACTCAAAGTGCTGGGATCAGGTTACTGATGTCTCTCCTCTGGCAGAATTTCAACCAGAACTTTCAGTAAAAGGTGTTACTGTGGAAGGACTTACATCATAGGAAAGCACTTGTGTGACAGAAAGAGGGGCAGGAAAAAGAAATGATAAGGATTCAGATTTAAACATTTGTTGAGGAAATGTTGCATGGCGTGGAGGTTCTCATACTTTCCTCTTCATAGTGACCTAATGAAAAAGTTTTATTGATCCCTAATTATAGATGGGAAAACTGCTGTCAACAGAGAGGCTAAGGGCCTTGCCAAGGCCTCAAAACTTGTAAGTGGCAAAATGGGTATACAAACGCACCTGTCTCGAGTCCAGAGATCTGTCTACTACGTTACAGCTGCATCCTATACCCCAGCCACTTCTATCCCTAAAGAAAATGCAGTGGTTAAGAACATGGGCTGTGGAGTCAGACAGCTTGGCTCTAGATGCCAATCCTACCACTTAATAGCTGTGGGATGGTGGACAAATTATTACCTCACTCAGGACACTGAGTGAGCAATGTTTACCAAAGATTCCATTTCTCCTACATCTCCTCCCCTTACTGTTCTGTGAGGACATGTGACCAGTACTAGCTAATGAAATACAGCCAAAAGAATGGGTGTCATTTCTGAGCTGCAACAGTAAAAAGCCCATGGATAATCATCTAATTCCTTCTTTCTTTTTTTAGAAAGATTTATTTATTTATTTGAGAGAGAGAGAAAGGGAGAGCGCACGTGCTTGCACATGCTTGCATGAGCGGGGGAGGGGAAGAGGGAGATGGAGACAAGCAGACTCCTGGCTGAGCTTGGAGCCCAATGTGGGCTGGATCCCAAGACCCTGAGATCATGACCTGAACCGAAATCAAGAGTCAGCCACTTAACCGACTGAGCCACCCAGGCGCCCCATTATTTCCTTTCTCTGAGAGGTTAAAGACCTAAAATTTTACAGGGTGCAGCTAAAATACGTTCACGCCTCCAGAAACCTGGGCACATGAATAACTCCATGGAGCAGATACTACCATCCTCTCCCAGCTGGGCCACATGCTCTGTCATAAATACTGTGAGGGAAAATGAAAACTTTGTTCTGCCAAACCACTTTGATTTGAGGGTAAATTTGTTGAAGCAACATAATCCAGTCTATCTAGACCATTGTTTTTACATCTCATTTTCCTAATCTCTAAAATAGTCATAATAATTTTTACTTAATTGAATGATTGTGAGGCTGAAATGAGACTTTTTATAGGCCATACCTGAAGGCAATTGTCAAACTAGGAAGAGGCAGGAGCAGAGTTGAGTGCATGGCCATCTGGGTGAATCATTGTCCCTCTGTTTTTTCCAAAAGTAAAGGAAATAGACTATATGATCTTCAAAGATTCCTTGCCACCAACCGCAATGCTCTGCTACTCCTCTAAGTTTCTCTTTGACCTCAGAATTCCATCATTCAGTTGTTTGACCCATGTTTCCATGTCAAACGCCGTGCTAGGAGCTGACCTCAAGGACAGGTCATAAGAAGGGGCAAACTGGATTTTCTCTAAATCCAAACTGAGGACAGGGCATAATGTGTTCTGGAAATGGAGAGAAAATGGTCTGAAGAAACTTGGCATGGTCTCTCTTTCCTACTTTTGAAGAAGCCATAAATGAAGCTCTCTAGGAAGGAGTCTAGGGAAGCTGGTGATGAGGGGAACAGCATGTCATTTTTGCTTTAGTACTCATTGTAAATGTCTTTCCATATCCCTGCAACTAGCTGAGGGGGAGTAAGAGAGCAAAGCTGTCAGACCAGCAGCATCTTAATTATGGAGATTAGAAATATTTTATGCAATTGACACAGTCTCTTCTAAATTACATAGTATTAAGGAAAATGACTCTGTCTAGTGCCAATGAGGAAGAAAGAAAGGAGCTCTGAGAACAAGAACAGGTGGATTTTGATAGTTTGTCCAATAAAATAATAATAGTTGGGGGAAAAAGACTGTAAAAACCAGACTATGCTACAGCTTTCATTGCCTAACACAAATCTCTTAACAAGACTGGGAATGATGGTAGCTAAGCTTCAAATTGTCAGTCCAGCCAGATCTCGCAGTCTCTGCCTGCCCCTTTTCCTTCATTTTGTTCCATGGCACAACACTAGGAGGCCAGCCATTGGAACGCTTGGGAAGAGAGGGAGTTGGGCGGTCAAGAGATGGCTTGTTTCCCAGGCAGTCTATGTCCTTTGCTCAGTTGGAGAAATATCACTTAGTAGCCCTGAAGTGGTACCTTGGTATTCTCAAAAAGTTCAATTACTTCCCATGGCCTAGTAATTTCCTGCCAGGCATAGGAGCATCTGGTTCCACAAGAATTGAGGCCCATAGAGAGCATCCTGAAGACTGAATGCTTTGGTAAGAATATGGGGGACTCCCATCAATCATACTTAGGCATCATTTTGCTGAATTGAGCAGGGAAGTTGATGACTGTGGGCAACAGTTTTAGCACCTACTGTTTTTATTATTTAATCTCTCCTTCTAGACCACCCTGTAAGATATCATCACAGTGGTCTTTTTAAAGAAAAAGCTCTATTACCTTTTTGCTACAAATCCTCTGATCCTCTTGTCTATGAGAGGTGCAAACTCCAAGGGCTGTGGAGCCAGGGGGTAGTGTAGATGGGAGAAGCTGTCTCCTGTAAGAAGAGACTTCAGAGAGTGTTAGGAGCTGTGGCAAACTGGAGAGCTCCTAGCATGATCTCCCACATGCTCTTCTTACAATGTGACATTGATAATTCTTGTTGGGGTTAGGTGTTGGTGGCATTCATCGTCCCTTCCCTTGAGTCTGAATGGGCCTGTGACTATAGCAAAAATCATGCTATGTGCTTTCTGAGGCTAGGTTATAAAAGGTAATGATGTAATGCAGTGTCAGCCTGGTCTTCTTGGGATGCTCACTCTTGGAACCTAGCCACCATGCTGTGAGGAAGCCCAGGTCACACGGCGAGGCTCCATGTAAGTATTCTGGCTCACAGCCAACAGCCAGCATCAACCACCAGGCAGGCGAATGAAGAAACTTTGAGATGACTTGTGGCCCCTCCACTGCGAGATAATGCAACCACATGCGAGCCCCCAAGTGAGAAGTCCCCAGAACAGTGAGAGATGGTAATAAATAATTGTTGTTTTAAGTCTGGTTTGTGATATGACAATACATAACTGGAACATCCAACAGATCTTATTCATTTCTAAGCTTGCACCTTTGCTGAAGTTATTTTATGCCTGAGAAATCTCTTTCTTTCCCATCTTCACTTATTGAAAATCTACCAGTTGTTCAAGGATCAGCTGAATGCCACTTGCTTCAAGAAGCCTCTCTTAATCATGGCTTTTAATAGTGATCTGTTCTTTCTCTGTACTCTGGACACTTTGCATAATTTCTCCATGATTGAAAGGTCATCTGGGAGGACCGCTTCCCCCCACAGTAATTTTATAAAAACATTTTAACATAGTTTTAAAAACAGTACCTGAGGGCGCCTGGGTGGCTCAGTTGGTTGAGCGACTGCCTTCGGCTCAGGTCATGATCCTGGAGTCCCGGGATCGAGTCCCACATCGGGCTCCCTGCTCAGCGGGGAGTCTGCTTCTCCCTCTGACCCTCTTCCCTCTCGTGCTCTCTGGCTCTCATTCTCTCTCTCTCTCAAATAAATAAATAAAATCTTTAAAAATAAAAAAAAATAAAAAAAAAAAAACCAGTACCTGGTTTGTCAAAACCACAAGCAATGCAAAGTCCATAACTCAGGAAGTGTCTCCCTTCTGTCTTGCTCTATCTACCTCATCCCAACTTACCCACCTCCTCTCCAAAGGTAACTGCTCTAACAGAGTGGTATATATTTCCCACAGCCTTTTCTACAAATACACACACACACAGTATTTGCATAAACCAGATTTTTTTAAAGATTTTATTTATTCATTTGAGAGAGGGAGATTGAGTGCACAAGCAGGGGGAGAGGCGGAGGGAAAGGGAGAAGCAGACTCCCCACTGACCAAGAAGCCCGACATGGGGCTCGATCCCAGGACCCTGGGATCATGACCTGAGCTGAAGGCAGATGCTTAACCATCTGAGCCACCCAGGTGCCCCCATAAACAAGATTCTATCATAATACTGTGTTGTAAACCCTTTTTAGTCGATGATGTATTATAATTGTCTTCCCATGTCAGTAAATACTGATCTACCTCATACTTTTTAATAGCTGTAAAATACTTCTTATTATTTAACCAATTACTTAATATTCTACTTATAGAAATTTAGGTCTTGCCCAATTTTTCTTTATTGTAAAAAAGACTGTATTGCTGCTGGACATGTTCCTGGATAAGAAAAGGCTGAGCTAAAAGAAATGCATCTTTTAAATTTTGGTATAAATTCTTAAATTCCTCCCCAGAAAGAGGTAACTATATCCCCATAAATAGTATATGAGAGTACTGTGACTTTCTCTGACACTGAATATTATCAAGCTTTTAAATCTTTGCCAATTTGTTACGTGAAGAATGATAGCTCCTAATTTTTTAACTTACAGTTTTATTATTAGTGAAGTTGAGCAGCATTTCACATTTTATGAGTCCTTGTATTTCTTTCACTATGGGTTTTGTCTGCTATGTCCTTTGCTTGTTTCCCTTTTGGGTGCTCTTAGGGTTTTGTTTTGTTTAATAGGAGCCTTTCAACTATTACCAATAGTAAATATCTTAGTCTATTCAGGCTGCTATAACAAAATGCCACAGACTGGGTGTCTTATAAACAACAGAGATTAATTCCTCACAGTTCTAGAAGTTGCAAGTCCCAGATCAGGGTGCTCGCATGATGGAGTTCTGGGGAAGGCCCTCTTCTGGTTACACACTGCCAGCCTCGTTCTATATCCTCACATGGTGGAGGGGGCTGGGGATTTCTCTGGAACCTTTCTTATAAATCACTAATGCCATTCATGAGGGCTCCATCCTCACGACCCACGTACCTCCCAAAGGCCCACTTTCTAAAACTACCATCTTTGGGGATCAGGATTTCAACATATGAATTTCGGGGACATAAACATTCATGCTGTAGCAGTGAACCTTTTATATATCACTTTACAAGGATTATTTATCTGACAGTTGTGTTTATTTATGGTAACTTTTGCATCTAGGAGTTTAAAAAGATTAATGTAGTTAATCCTTTCTTTTGCCAAGGTGTTAGGCTACACTGTCTTTCAAAGAAAAACCTCCCATACTTTCAATACTATATAAATAAATATATTTTATTCCAGATGTTTTACAGAAAAAAAAGCCAAACATTAAAAAAGAATCATACAATATTTCAGATAACACTTCCTTTGAGACATTCCAGGCATTTGCAAATGTAAATTTCTGGGAACTCATTGACAAAATGCAGTTATTCATTGAAAAAATATTTGCGACATATTCCTGGATACCAAGCTCTTTTCTAGGCTTTTGGTACACAGTGGGAACTTGTCTAGTGGGGATAAGAATAAGAGTTGTTAACGGGAAAAAATGTAATGCAGCATTTTTTACGAACAAAATAAATCAATCTCTGTGGACCTCCTTTGAGCTTATATAGCACGTGGACTCATTCCTCTTATTACATTTAATCTATACTCTAATTCTTGGTTTAAATGTCTTTCCACCTCACTAAAATGTAAACGACTTAAGGGCAAGAAATGTACCTCATTTATCTTTGAATCCCTGGCATCTAGCTAGGTATTTGGCTCATTATAATGGCTCAAGAACTGTATTGTTAAACAAATGGATTTCCCTACTTTACAAGTTGCCTCTTTTCCTTCTCACATGAATACTCATAATCCTGTCTTTCTTCCCCTCCTTCCTTACCCCATCACCTCAAAATAAAAACCAACAGTAGTTGTATGATGGAAACAGCTGAAATCTCCAAGGACTGATGTTTGCATAGTGATATTTAATCAAACATGCTTAGCTCATAAGAAGGACTCAATTTAAAAATTATTGAATAAACGAATAACTACAGATTTTTAAAATGTCATCAGAAAAGTAATAGGGGAGATGCTACCCCCCCACGCAAGTTCACAGCAAGCATTTTTAGAGAACTTATAAATTGTCTGATATTGCAGTGAAAATCCAAATGAAACCATAAATAAAAGAGTTATTAACATTGGAGAGACATCAACTTACAAGTATGGGCAGAAACAAAGTTGCAGAACTAAGGATTTATAATTCTCAGAGTCTTGCTGGGAACAATGTTGTCTTTTTCTGTCACACGCCTGGGTTCAGAGAAGTTCTTTTCAGGCTTCTAACTTCAAAGCTTATAACTGGGAGGCTGAGATACATTTCCATCTTCTCAAATAGAGACTTGCTCTTGCCTTTCTGGTAATGAATGAACAGTTACAGCCCTTGGTTACAATTAGTTTTTCTTCTGGAGCATTTCCCAGGGGTGATATGCCAATGCTTCCAGGAGGAGGTCATGAGGCAGATCTGGAAGGCTAGGGCTCTGCTGAATCAACTGTGCTCTTGTGGGATGCGGCTGTGAACACAGTATGTGCTAAAATGTAAATAACACAGCCAAAAGCACCAAATGCCATTAAAAAAATTAGAGAATGATTCTGAGTAGTTATAAGCATATGCATACATAGATGCATTTATATTTGTTACCCCAAAACATGCAGTCATGTGAACAATGAGTCAGGCATTATTAAAGTCATAGGAAGGGCGCCTGGGTGGCTCAGATGGTTAAGCGTCTGCCTTCGGCTCAGGTCATGATCCCAGGGTCCTGGGATCGAGTCCCACATCAGGTTCCCTGCTCCTTGGGAGCCTGCTTCTCCCTCTGCCTCTCTCTCTCTCTCTCTCTGTCTCTCATGAATAAATAAATAAAATCTTTAAAAAAAAATAAAATCATAGGAAAGACCGTTAGTTCAGTGTTTTCCTACCGTGAGTGACCAGCACCAAGTCCTCCATCTGAAACTGGAATTCACACGGCCAATTATGCAATACTAGACCTCTGGGAAGCATTTCTGGCTGGCTCAGCTGGTGATCTGCTTTTACCCTGCAGCACCAAGATTGATAGACCTTATAATTTTATCCTGGTTAGTGCAGATGCTGTTCTTACATAAGTTGAAAAAAAAACAACAACGCTCTTTTTCTCAAAAGAAAAACAAACTAAGTCCTTCCCAGGGGCTTGCCTTGAAGACACCTCATGGTGGTGAGATCAGTACCTTGATCACTGGCTAGAAAAAAAAAAATCCCAATTGTGATTTCTGAATTTTCTGTAACTTAATTTCATTGAAGGCTGAAGGTGCTTGTTTAAGAGAAAGAGTGAAAAGGAACAGCAGTTTGTCCCCCTCTAAATCACTCCTTTTTGAGGCTTCTTTGGGTATGAGGGGGATGGGAAAGAGACTCTTTCTTAGAAGGTACAGAATATCAATTCAGGAGCCGCTAGTTTCTCTTATGCTAATGACGAGGTGTAATTTTAAAACATCACATTCATATGCATATATGGTGCACACATACATAATTAGTATATTTACAAAGCACCTTGCAGAACCTTAGAACTCCTAGTTCCATTAACCCTTAAAGGGAAAAGTTCCTATCAGTCAAGCACAATGGAACGTACTCCCTTTCAGTTATATTCACCCATCATCCCTATCTACGAAAGAGACCTTCAAGAAAGTGAAATACATTTTTTTTTCTGAAGCACTGCCACAGTCTGTTATGTATTTATCCGCTTTTGCAGCTCTAATTACAAAATAAGCACTAGCTACTACATGGAATAACTATACTAGCCAAAAAGATTTTTATAATCTGAGAGAAATGCTCCCATATTGACTCTGCTAAGAGAAACAACTCCCCTCTCCTTGATTATAAAGAAGGAAGACAGATGGCTTCTTGTTTAAGACTGTAATTTTACTTTCAGCCTCCTCCCTCAGTTAAAAACAAGATGTACTTTGAGGCTTTGAGGGAAAATCTCAAGGGAAGGTTTTTTTATTCCTGGCTGCATTGAATAATTCAACAAACATTTGAGAGAGCTGAGGGAAATACAAAGGAGAAAATCCTTTCCCTTGTTCTCAGGGAGTTTACAATCTAATTGTGAAGTTTATAATCAGAATTGGGACTAGGGCCATTAAAGTTTTATTTTTTTCACTTCTATATAGTGGCCTGATGGTTACTGGTAACACACCGAGGATTTACTAGCCCAGTGGTATGGTACACCCTCCGATCAAACTGAAAGAGAACATAGGTAGAATGCAGAGGAAGTATTGATTATCTCAGGGAGTACTCGCAGAGTACAAGCTCTACCTACTAGCTGCTTTCTTATCTAATCTTGATGAAAACGCTTCCGGGTCATCCTATTATTAACATTTCACAGAAGACCAGAAAGAGGTTTAGAAAGGTGATTGATTCATCCCCTGTCACAGACCTAGGAAATGGTATTGGAATACACCAACCAGGAATTCTTCTCTGGCCTTTTCTTTAGCTGTCTCCAGGTTTCTATTTTGACTTTCCTTTGCTTTCAATGCACATAAGGTCAACTTAGTTCTGTGCTGTTTTTTTCCCTTAGACTTGGAGTAATCTCTAAAATTTGCTGTCTCTCATTTAGTCAGGCCTTCCAGAATCTCACTCCTTTGCAACTTTGCAAATAAACTTTGTTTTTTTCTTTTCTGATTCTGTTTTTGAGACATTCTTTGACAGTATGAAATGAAACATGTAAAAGACTTATAATAGTGTCTGATACCTGGTTCTCTTAACATTAGCCCTGATCTTTAAGTTTTATTCCTGCCACATTTTCACTTGCTTCTTTTCACCCCCCTTTTTTAAAGTAAACGCTACACCAAACATGGGGCTTGAACTGAAGACAAGATGAAGACTCGCATGCTCTACCGACAGAGCCAGCCAGGAACCCCTATTTCTGTGATCCTTTAACTTGTTCTCATCGGACACTATTTCCCAAGGACTCCCCGGTTGTAAATTTCCTGAAGGTCCTGACCACGCCTATTCTAACTTGTTGCTACCACACAGTGTATTAATGTAGCAACAGGGACTTGTAAGAGAACAGAAGCTATTTTTTTGTTGCTGTTGTTCACCTCTTTATTCCCAGTTCCCATAAATTACTGGAACTTAGTATGTCCTCACTAAATATTTTTAATATGAATGACTTAATACTCGCTTATTTTTTTTTGTGGACAATCCTGTATAAGAAAGTTTAGTTCAGATCCAACATGGCTCTGTAATGAGAGACCTGGCGAACTTGTTACCTTTTCCCTATATACGGCTCTTTATAAAAAAATTCGACCTTGGGTGCATTTTATTAGGCTGTCTCCTTCAAAGGCTCAGTTTCATCAGCAAAATGGGGCCAGTAGCAACAGATGCTTGTCTCTCCCCGCTTTCTATCACCCACTCCTTCACCAGGGAAGGTTTATTGTGTACACTTTGCTCTGGATAAAAAGCAACCGTAGAAGCAGGAAGATACCCTTAGGGTCTTCGGGTTGCACGTCCAGTGGGGAAAGCGAGCAACTCCGCATACCTCGCCAGTGCCTCTCGAGTCCGGAAGCAATCCGGCCACATTTTGGCTGCGAGCCCGCTCAGCCCCTGGGAGCCTCAACCCCGTGCGACCTCTTGCTCCGAGGCGCTGCCTCGGTGCCACAGCTAAATAGGCTCGGCACTGCGCAGGCTCCGACGCGCGCCGAAGGGCCCGGCCTCGTTTTGGCCGCCGCCGCCCGGCTGTCGGCGCGGCGCTGCACTGGGGGCGGGGAGTCTGATGGGAGACGCGCGCGGCGCTGAGGAGGCGGCGGCCCGGGAGAGGGAGCGGGAGAGGGACTGGGAGCGGGAGGCGGGAGGCGGGGGACAGGGGGAGGCGCCGCCGCCGCCGCCGCCGCCCGCCCCTTTCCGCTGGGGAGCAGCTGCAGCAGCAGGAGCCGAGCAGGAGCCGCGCAGCCGCTGCCGCCGCCGCCGCCGGGGGATGTGGCCGGCGCCCGCCCCGAGCCGCGCCGCCTCCTGAGTACCCGCCGCCACCCGAGCCGCCGCCGCCGAGCCGTGCGGGGCCAGGCCGCGCCCTCCCCGGGCGCCCGCCGGCTCGCATGCCGAGGGGCTCCGGGGCGTAGCTGCGCGCCGGGCGCCGCCTCCGGGCTCCTCCGGCCCCGCCATGGGCTGCTGCAGCTCCGCCTCCTCCGCCGCGCAGGTGAGGGGCTCCCGCCTCCCGGCCGCCCGCCCGGATGCTTCCCCAGCGCCGCGCCGCTGGCGCCCGCTGCCTCCCGCTGCCCGAGATCCTCCCTTCAGCCCACCGTGCGCTCCGGAGACCCCCACCCCCGCTTATCCCTGGAGCCTGTCCCGCAGGTGCCCCCGCGCTGGCTCCGCGGCTGCCAACTCGCAGCCCCCTCTGCGTGGCCCCCCAGTACGCCCCCGGCTCTCGCTGTCCCCTTTCCGACTTGGCCTCTTCCCAGTCACACCTGAGCGGCCCGTCCCGCCCGCCTGCAGGTAGAAGCAACACAGGCGCCTCCTCTCTGCTCTGCCCCAGGTGGCACCCTGTTCCCTCGTCTTCTGGGCCTTGCGCCTCTCTTCCCATCTCCTTGGAGTCTCCCCTTCCCTCATCCACCGGCTGTTTTCTGTGCTCCCAGGCGGAGTACCCTCAGCGTGGGCTCTTCACCCCTTTTCCACGTTATTCCAGTTTCTGCTCCATTAGATATTCTGTCCCTTTCTATTGCCCGCCGCCCCCGACACCAGGTTCAAGTGTTTAAGCGGGTTCCGGAGCCCTTACACGGCCCACTTCCCAGATCCCACCCGCTCGCCTTGCACCCCATCCCCCCTTTGTGCCCTGACCCTGGGCACCGCGGCCTCTTCGCGCACCGAGGCCCCTGCGGGAGCGCTGACACTAGGCTGGGAAGGAGATTGGGCACCTGGTGGGTGACGGGAGCGTTACGGAAACTCCCTCTTTGTTGCCAGTGTAACAGGAGGAAGGGGAGCCGAATTTAGTTTTTCTGTGGGCACTGGCTGAATGTTGCCGCTGAGGGCTGAGATGCAGAGATTTCTCCCAGCTTCTTCCCTGCCCCCATCCAAATTTCGCTAACCTCCCCCTCCCTTGCCGATCCGAGCCCTTAACCTGGATGGAAATGTTTAGACAACTGTATAAGGATCAAATGTAATAGAACTTGACTGCTGGCCACTAATAACTGAGAGGACCTGTTTGTAAATTACCTAATTTAGTGGATTAGTGAGTGTATTTACAAATACGATAAAAAGCAATCAGGAATACTGCATCAAACGTGTTGCTGTATGAAAAATAGGCTCTGACAACGCCGGGGATGTAATCTCACAGTTTCATTAGCGTAGAATTTAACTGTGGTCTTTGATTTGTTTGTTTTGGGGGGAAGACAAGGGCTCTTGTTTTTAGAAATAAAGGCTGGTTGGTTCTTGGTGAAGAAAAATGCTAGTTTGAAAAAAAAAAATTTCCTCCAGAGATCGAGCATCTGCGATAATGCCAGAAGTGTTTTGCGGCTGCTAAATGACTATATATAACTCAGTTTTAAATAACCTGCGTACTTACTCTGAAAATCTGAGATCTGTTCGAAAATGACTAGAATTGCAGATGAATGGAGGACATTTATGTTTTATGAAGTATCCAACCTATTTGTCCAGTTCTTTTTTTTAAAGGGTGTTTGCTTACTGGTTTTTTGTTGTTGTTGTTGTTTCCCCTACTAGGATCAGTCAGGCTAATTGGTTTAGTTAGTTAAACCTTCCTATTCAGTTGGAATAGGCAAGAAAACTATAGGTGGTGTTATGGAGGAGAGGTGGAAAGACCAGGGTTCTCATATTAACAGTTAAAGGTGTGGGATTACACAATACCTTTCAACTGGTTAGGGAGTTTTGGGGGAGGGGGGAATCTAGTTGAGTGCTGTTCATCTCACATTTACTTAGATATTATTTTCACCAAAAAGGTGTTTTCATACTGCGTTTCTTTTAAGAACTGGGTGACTTTACATCCCCTTTTGGTGGTGAAATGCCTTTAAAACAGGACATTATTGATAGTTTGTGGATGGCTTATTCAGTGTGGGAACAGTTAAAATTGGGAGGGATGGATGCTGGACCAAAACTCTGCTTTAATCACAGGTGTTGCATGTGACTAGCTCCACATCTTACTTTTCAGCATGCTGTCACATACATTTTCTTCGCTTTTTCCTCTTCTTGAAGTCACTGTTTCCTTCATGCCATGTTCTACAGACAAGATGCATGTCATGCACCCTGAGGGGTGCATTTTTTTTTTCTTCTGTAGATTCCTATAACCAATCAGCAGCTGTCACATGCCTGTAAGTTCAGCTTTAGGGACTTGTAGTGTTCAGTGGAGCATCGAGGAAGAGGTTTTGTGCCAAAGAGCTGGTCATCTTTTTTTTTTTTTTAATTTGCGATTTTGGCATCATTCTTCATTTGTGAAATGTTACCAATGCTCTTTTCAGGAGTGTCCCCAGTTTTAGAATAATATCGTATCTATATATGTTGTGTTGAAACAAAATAGGGATGCAACTTCACAGTCGCTTTGAACCTCTCTTAGATGCCTCAGTTGTATTTTCAGGTAGAATGTGTTTCTTTTCATCCCTTGTACTGGACTGTAAGCTTCTTGAGGATAGGAGCTGCTTTTGTTTTCCCCATCTTTGTATCCATTGCAGTGCCTCACTATACCTTGTACAGAATAGTTGCTTAGCAGTACTCAATAAACAGAATGTATACACACACATTTGACTATCTGGCTGGCAAGTAACATTGAATATGAGTCCAGCCCTGAGCCCCGTGCTGTTTCACTTCATGGGCTGGTTGACTAATTCCACCAAGCCATCCTCTTTGAAGCTCAAATTTGAACTGTTTAAGTTAAAATTGACCTGCCTTTCCCACATTCCTTCCTGTTTTGTCAACGGTACCATCAGTTTGCAGAATTGAGCAGGATTTTCCTTTTCTCCTGGTGCTCTGCTCAATGCCTGTATTTTAGTTGGAGCAGTGGCTGTAGCATCTTTAAAAAGCTTGTCTGCAAACTCTAATGATAACCTGCATAGCACATCAAAACAACGTGCTTCGGGGTACTCTGCAGTTCAGCTTAGCTTTTCTCAGTGGTATCGTCAGCAATTTTAAAGCTCTGGCAGGTTTTATCAATGTAAATATAGTGCATTTCCTTTTTGTGGTAGGGATTCACTTTTGAAATGTAATTTATTTTTCCTCCTAGTCTCTTGCTATGTTGTAGACTCTCATAAAAGAGTTTATGGTCTTCCCAACTGTTTCATCTCTTGTAGTCTGTCCTGATATTATTTGCATTTTCTTGGCAGTGTCTGGATATCATAATTTGCCATCAAAATAATTATCCTGTTTTAGGATTTAGATCAAAGGGAAGTGTCACCTTCTATACTAACTTGTATTTCATTGCCGAAGGAGCAAATTATTGGCAAAATGATTTGTGCTGTATCAGTTATGTACATCTAAGAGTCTTAAGAATGTCTATGGAGTCAGGGCTTTTATAGAACTCTTAATTATGATGTTTATTAGTGACCACTACAAGTTATTTGCTAATATTAGTAACTGCTCAAAACAGGCCAACACATGATAGCCTTTGCCTAAAAATCTCTTTGAAGGGAACGTAAAAGTGAGATAGTCTTGAGTTTCTTTTTACAGCACTAATCTTCCCTAAGACTCTTAAAATTTATTCCCAACTCTCCATAATTCATTTATTCTGTTAAACCTGACATAATTTCTATTCTTGTAATGTTAAACTTCAAAGTTCATGTGTAAATCTTCAGATTTATGAAATGTTCTTTCCCATTGACAAACCAGTTTGAATGAAGCAGGCTTTCCAAAGATTACTTAGCAAATTGCCATAAGTCTTTGTTGTTAATGGCTAGATCATTATTTCTCACAGCAGTGCTTTGGAGGCCAGGAGATTCTGCAAGTGCTCTGAAGTTCTGTGTCCTTCAGTTCTAACCTTAGAAATTGTGAGAAGGATGGAGGACAGTCTTTCTGGTTGAACAAACCAGCCCTCGTCTGTCTGACTTTAGGAGAAGTTGTACTTGTCTACTGTCTTGTCCCATGGTCCTCAAATTGAGAGCTATAAATTTAACTGTCTTTTTGTAGCTCTTCTGTCTTGTCTAGGGAGTAATAAAAAACAGTCAAGTGGTTCAGTAATACTGGTTAACTTCTTGAGTATGTTAACTTTTCCTTAACAGATTTTAATAATACTGTAGTCTCCATCTGCTTTGTGGAATTTGAAGTCAGATGATAAAAATGGCATTTGAAGAGTGTAGTGGGTTTTCCCAACAGAAACTAAGTTGTTCCATTAAACTATGTCCAGCAAAGTAGACTTTCTGGGATAAAAAAGTCATGGCATGAAGACAGTTTATTTTTCTTCTTCTGAATACTGTGCTGTTAGTATAGAAGATCCTCAAAATATGTAAATCAAAGTTACTGTTAAAATTGGAAAATAATGTAAAAATGCTAATGCTTTTTGTATAGCTATTTTCCACAGTGATTTTCGTGTTGTAATTTCTACAGTAACTCTGAAGTTGACTCTACTTTCATTGTACAGCTGAAGAAATTGGGAGCTGGAGGTTAGGAAAGTTGGCTAAAGTCAGCTACCAAGTGGACAGATCCAAACTTTAATCCTGGTCTTCTGGATCGCAGTCCTGTGTTTCTGTGTTCACATGCATGTTTCCCAAATCTTAAATTGCAGCTCACTCTATCTTTAGAAAAAGTCCACTCAATAAAATTTTGGATTAAGGAATTTCCAATTTAAATTCATGGCACCATTTTGAACTTCATGCAGGTCCTAGCTGTGGAACAACATAGTATAATATAGCAAAACTAGTCTAGCTAGAATGTTCCCAGGCTTCACAAATGCTATCAAATACTATTTGATGTGTTCATCCTATCATTTAGAAATGTTACTGACTTGGGAGGATAATTCTTTATAAAAAGGCATTCTCTATTATGCTCTGGTAATTGGTTAATAGCTGTGTTTCTCCATAACCCTCCACACCCTCCCTTCCCTTCCCCCGTGCCCCCCAAGAAGAAGAAATATTTCCATGTTGTAACTTCGGCTCAGATTTTTGGGACTCTAGGGGATATTAGAGATAAACCAGTCCTACTATCTCACCTTTCTGTTAAGCTAAACTAGAATTGAGAAGCTATGAAGTAGTCTGAGGTCGGAGAAATCTGTTATGAGGTAGCTGGGACTAGAAACCTACTCTCTTAATCTCTTGATCTTTCCGCACTCCAGTTAATTCTTAATGTTTTAAGTCCTCTTATCTTTGCAATCTGGGCTGTACATTAGAAATACTTAGATAACTTTAAAGAACACTGATGCTTGGGTCCTACTCCCAGAGACTGATTTCATTGGTTCAAGGTCACTGCCTGGGCATCAAAATCTTTCAAAGTTCCCTTGGTGATTCTCCTCTGCCGTCAAGTTAAAAACCACTGAGAACATAGCCTTTCTTTAGGTAACTTCATCTCCTCTTATGGTTTCAATTACAATCTGTATGCTGACAATTCCCAAACTGAATTACTGAATTGAAAGAAACTCTGTCCCGGCTTCTGATCCTAATATCCAACTGATTACTTAGCACTTCCACGAGGATATCTCATAGGCAACTCAAACTCAGCATGTCAAAAACTGAACTCAAAATTTGTACACACACTCATCTTTTCAGAATCTCTGGTTCACTGAAGGATACCAATATCCTGCTGTGGAAACTGGAAACTGAGGCATGCAGGGGCCTACCTTTCATTCCTCCGTATCTCATCACCACATCTTGCTTCTTTTACCTTCTAAATTCTACTGCCCACACTCCAGTCTAAGCCTCCATCATCTCTGGCCAGAACCTTGCTTAGGGATCTCCCTGTATTATTCATGCTCCCTTCAAATTTTTCTTTCCGTACTGCAGTCTCAGTGATCTTTAAAAAATCCAAAGCTAATTGTGTCCCTCTCCTGCTTGAAACCCTTTAATGGCTTTCGACTGCTTTTAAGACAAAGACCAGAATCTCTGACTTTAGCCAACAAGACTCTTTGTGGGGTGGTCTCTGTCTCTCTGGTGTCATTGTCCCCTCATGCTTGCTCTTTGTGCTCCAACCTCACAGATTCCTCAGTGGATTGTATTCCTTCTCCTTTTAGGACTTTTTCCACTTGCTATTCACTTATCTGGAAGACTGTTTTCTCCCTGGCCGTTGGTTGGCTACTACTCATCCCTTAAGTTTTAGCCTTAAAGTCACTTCTTTGGAAAAGCCTCCCCGATCCTTCAAGCCAGGCCACGTCTCCTCAATAAATTCTCATAACCTTAAGAATTTTACCTTTGAGGGGCACCTGGGTGGCTCAGTCGTTAAGCATCTGTCTTCGGCTCAGGTCATGATTCCAGGTCCTGGGATCGAGCCCTGCATCGGGCTCCCTGCTCAGCGGGAAGCCTGCTTCTCCCTCTCCCACTCCCACTGCTTGTATTCCCTCTCTCGCTCTCTCTGTCAAATAAATAAATAAAATCTTAAAAAAAAAAATTTTACCTTTGAGTGCTTAAAGCAAAAAACAAATAATTATACAGTTGATATTGTCTAGACTGGGAGTTGGCAAAACTATAGTCCATGGGCCAGATCTGGCCGGCTACCTGTTTCTATATGGCTTGCAAGCTAAGAATGCTAAAATTGTGTGTGTGTGTGTGCGCATTTTTTTAATGGAAAAAAATCAACAGATTATTGCATGATACATTTATTTCATACAATTGTATAAAATTTGAGTTTCATTGTCCACATAGTTTTATTGGGACACGATCCCACTCATTTGTTTACATATTGTCCGTGGCTACTTGATTCATGCTACAATGGCAAGGTTGAGTAGTTATGACAGACTCTACAAGGGTAAATATTTACTCTGTGGCCTTTAAAGAAAATGTTTGCTGACCCCTGGTCTAGACTGAGCTGACAAAGAGTGGGACCATGTCTGTTTTGTTCATTGCTGTTATTCTCTGTGCTAAGTTGATTGCCGGTACATGATAGGTGCTCAGGAAATATTTGCATAAATTAACAAATGTCCTCTTTCCTTCCATGAACGGATGTGGATGAACTGTTACCTTAGCAATTCTGGTGATTTAAAATTCAATACAACAATTTTTTAAAGGGATAAAGACTTTGAAAGAAGATTCTCTATAGCATCCTCAACAGCATTCTTAAGCAGCTTGTATGTTGCAGGTATACATGTCATATGTGAAGCAAGGGGACTTACAGAGGTGTAAGTTCCCGGGTCAAGGTGGATGGGAAAAGACTGGTCCACTCCAGTAATGGGCCAGTTGGATTTACAGTGCTGACGTTTTTATAGCAGGCACAAATGGATGGGACTTTATGTAAGGTGTTATAAAGAAAAAGTGTTTGAACTGGTGAAAACTTCAGTCATTAAAGAGGCATTGTTATTTCTACTGTGGGAATTCACTCTGGAAATGGTTAAAGTTTCTGGCACAGTAATATTTCTTCCCTTTTAGTACTTTTTGTTTTCACATTTATTTGGAAAATAGCACAGCATGATGGTCCAATTTTGAATTTATGCATTGTGTCAAACTTGGTACTCTTTTTAAAAGGTGATTTTTGAAAGAGATTTGCATTTTTCAGTATTTTTTTTCCTAAGATTTTATTTATTTATTTGAGAGAGAGAGAGAGCGCACGCTTGTTCGCACGAGCCCGGGGAGCAGCAGAGGGAGATGGCTGAGCAGGGAACCCAATGCAGAGCTCGATCCCAGGACCTCGGATCATGACCTGAGCCGAAGGCAGACACTTAACCAACTAAGCCACCCAGGCGCCCCTTTTCAGTAGGTTTTAATATACTCAGTGGTAGTGGGGGGGTCCTTAGTTTATTTTTTCCTGTGATATATTCCTTTAAAACAAAAAGATTTATATATTTTGGGGGCGGGGAGCGGCAGAGGAGAGGGAGAGTTGTTTTTTTTTTTAAAGATTTTTTTGGGGGATGCCTGGGTGGCTCAGTCATTAGGTGTCTGCCTTTGGCTCAGGTCATGATTCCAGGATCCTGGGATTGAGCCCCGCATGGGGCTCCCTGCTCTGAGGGAAGCCTGCTTCTCCCTCTCCCACTCCTTCTGCTTGTGTTCCCTCCTTCGCTGTCTCATTTATTTATTTGACAGAGAGAGAGCGAGTGTGCACATGAACAGGGGGCGTGGAGGGGCAGAGGAAAAGGGACAAGCAGAGTTCCTGATTGAGCAGGGAGCCCAACATGGGGCTCCATTCCAGGACCCTGAGAACATGACCTGAGCCAAAACCAAGAATCCGACACTTA
Organism: Callorhinus ursinus; assembly: GCF_003265705.2. Taxonomy (NCBI): domain Eukaryota; kingdom Metazoa; phylum Chordata; class Mammalia; order Carnivora; family Otariidae; genus Callorhinus; species Callorhinus ursinus. The sequence continues at coordinate 23,579,195 of NW_027397086.1, read as the reverse complement.
ACAGACTGCGCCACCCAGGTGCCTCAGTAGACTCTTCTTTGATTTCATATCAGTTGTATAATAGGATTTACTTAAAAAACTTTTGGTTGATGAATCACTGGAAATTATTTTTTGTGTGAAAATAATATTACTCTTTTTAGCTGTTCTCTACAACATCTCACAACCAAGTTTTTGGACATTTATTTAGAAAGGAAACTCTTAAAAGTTATTTTTAGTCTAATTTTTAAGGTTGTTAGATATACTGAAAATTGTTAAACAGAAGTGTTTGATTTCTGGATACTTTTATATAACGAAAAATAAAGAAAACAGCAAAAAGATAGAAAAATTGGAAATAGGTGGTTACTTCAGGATGTTCAAGTAGCAGTTAAAGTATAAAAGCTTTTTTTTGTAGCATTGTGATGATGATGATCTTGTAAGATTTTTCATTATGAATCACTTAGGATAATTCCACTGTAAGAAATAAAGAAACCTTAAGGGGCGCTTGGGTGGCTCGGTCGTTGGGCATCTGCCTTCGGCTCGGGTTATGGTCCTGGGGCCCTGGGATGGAGCCCCACATCAGGCTCCCTGCTCAGCGGGAAGCCTGCTTCTCTCTCTCACACCCCCCCTGCTTGATTTCCCTCTCTCGCTATGTCTCTTATCTGTCCAATGAATAAATAAAATCTTAAAAAAAAATAAACCTTAAATCTAAATAGCTAAAATATTAAAAAAATTAATCTCACATAAATTGCAAAGTAATGTGGCTTCTAGGTTGGTTGTGGCTTGATGATGTCAGTGAGGACCTGACTTCTCTTTTTGCTTTAAAAAAATTTTATTTTAAGGAAGATCGTTTCTCCTCACTTCTCTGCCCTCATGATCCCAAGATGCATGTGCTCTTCCTACTTTCTTTTGCTGAGCTGACAACCTCCAATGTTTTCCCTTTAGTAGGAGTTAAGGAGGGTTGCATACTCATCCCTAAACAATTTCTAGCAGGGGGGAGACCAAGTACCCTGTCATTGGTTGGCTTAGGCTAACCAGGATTTCCTGGAGTCAAGTGGAGGGTGGAGCAACACTAGAACTCCGGCAGCAGTGCAGAGGGTGGGGATGGTGACAGGGTCGTCAGCCAGTAGTACCTGTTACATAGTTTTGCCATTTTCTTCTGCCTGTAAAGTCACACCTCTGCAGTGTTTCCTAACATTTTGCTTCTAGCTCCATTATAAGACTTCACAGCTCATAGCTGGAAGTCACACAATTATCTTTCTGTTCTCCCAGGAATATTGCTCTAGCCACTGCTGAAGCCCCTGTTTCTTTTACCCACCCCACTGCCTCTTTCCCGTTCTGAGTCCAGAATAGCTTCAGGATAAAGAAGACCATTTAAGGTTGGAATAATGGTTAAGTAGCTAATTAATATTCTCACAGTCAGTGATCCTCAAGAGAATCTTGGGGGTTTGGATAACCTCTTCCCTCTGGCTCTCAATTTGGCTGGCTCTCGTCTACCTCTTCTGTATGTGTTTATCTCTATTTGGTACTCGTTTATTCTCTTTTCCCTAACATTTTCTTTTTCCTTCCTTTCGACCCCTCCCTGATGCACTTAAGGAGCCATAATACTGAGTGGAATGTACTAGGATAGAGAAGGAAAAAAAGAGAGTGCCTTTTTTCTTTCCCTTCCATTTAATTTCTTCTTTCTTTCTCTCTTTCTCTTTCTTTCTTTCTTGTGTAAAGAATAATAAACCTGAAGATTCACATCATTATTTAGGATATCTACGATATAAAGAGCCCTCATAAAAAATGCATCTCTGCAACAAATAGCCAATTTACAGAAGAGGAAATAGTAAACTAATATGTAAATGTGTTCAGTCTTACTGATAATCAAATTAACTGAAAGCACAGAGACTCTTTTACACCTGCAACTTTGGTAAAAGTTAACAGAATATTAATCATGTGGTTTTGACTCAAGTGTACTTTATTGATTTGCTGAATAAATTGGAATGACTCTCTTGGGACATTGATGACATATATCAAAAGCCATAAAAAGCAGTAGACATCCCTTATTTAGTACTCCAAAAGTACGGTAAATGCTATATGCAAGAATCTTTCCATTTGGTGTTATTTATAATAGCAAAAGAGTTTAATTTTAAATATAATATTTTTGGTGTAAAATTTTTTTATACTAAAAAAAAGTCTATATGTGTCTCATTTCCCATCCCCAGCTTAATGATCCTCCCTTAATGCATAAGTGGCCTTCTACCTTCCTTGTAAGAAATCCTTTCCCTACTGTTACCCCAAAGGGCCACTAGAATCCATAGAATTGAACACCGTCTTATACTGATGAGATATGGGCTTCATAGCCGGACTGCATGGGTTTGAATTTCAGTTCTGTTCTGTCACCAGCTGGGTTATTTGGACCAAATTCTTTAACATTTGGTGCCTCACTTTCCCCAGATGTAAAATGGGAACAGTAATAAAACCTGTCTCGTATAGGCTTATAGCAAATTGCACAACCCATGAAAATATCTCCAGCATTATCATATTAATGGAAACTAAATCTGTCAGATGTCTTTGTATCCATTAATGCTGCCCTGGAAAAAATCCTGTTTGGGTTTTGGAAAAGGGACCCTGACTTCTAAAAATTTTAAATTGTGTCCAGAAGATGAGTGCTCAGGGTGAAATAAGCAGCAGTAATGAGAGGCTAAACTGGGTGCTTAGGAGTTCAGGGAATGGGGAAACCAAGAAAGGATGGACTAGTTGGTGAGGGGGCTACCTGAAAATGACTGTTCATCTGGCCCTAAAGGATGGGGCTTTGAGTGGGAGGAAAGACAAGATTTCAGTGGAAAACAGAAGGGGCACTCCAATGAAAGGAACAGCTTGAACAGAGGCAAGGAAGCCTTCAACTCACTGCAAAGGAGACCTGGCCAGAGTAGAGAGAAGAGATGTTATGTGTTGGGAAGGCATTAACATTTGAAGGGAAGGAAATAGGCAGCCATGGAGGGTTTTTCAGAGTGATTTAAGGAAGATGAATATGACAGCCTTGCTGTGCTCGAAGTGGGAGAAAGGGAAACAGATGCCACCCAGGATGCTGTTCACTATCTTGGACCAAACAGTGTTTCCCAAATGGGAAACAGAGAAGAGATATTATGGAATTGAAATAGGACAGACTTTCCTGATTTATCTGGGTCTGTGGGACGAAGGAGTGGGATGAAGCCAGTTTAGAATGCCATACAATAGAGGAAGGGTATTGTGATAGGCATTGCGAGGGGAGATGGGGACTAGCATGTGGGGAAGGGAAGATGACTTTAATTTTGTGTGCACTGAGTTTTGAGGCGCTACTGATACCTCCATGTAGCTAGCAGTTTCCCATAGGCAATAGAAGACCTAGAACTGGATTTCAGATAATGCTTTAAGTCATGTGCGTAGAGGAGATGCTTTCAGGTTGGGTGATCTCTCAGGGGAAGGAAAGGGCATGAAATACGAGAGCAGACAACTAGGGAATGAGTGATGACTGGTTATGAACTGGGGGTTTCTCTGTGCTCGTTCCCTGTGTGCTCTCCTATAATAAATTTCATTTTTTTCTTACAACTCTGGGAGGGGTGCCACTGTTAGCCCCATTTTACAGATTAGGAAGCTGAGGCTGAGAAAGCTTAGGCAGTTTGCCCAGGTTCCCCCAAGTAGTGTACAGCCTGGAGTAGTTCAAAGCACGTACATTTCCTACTGCACTACATTCCTCTCTCTCTGCTGTACTGATGACTACTACATTTGGATAGTATATTAAACACCTCAGACACCACTTACCCGTCACTTAAATTCAGAGATTGTGTGTACTGCTTGCCCTCACTTTAAAGTGTGTGTGTGTGTGTGTGTAGGCGAGGGTGTTGGTTTTATTTATTTTTTAACATTTATGTATTTGGCTAAGATCAAGTGTAGTATCTGTTCTTATCAGTTTAACATTTATTTATTTTAGATAGAGATTGAGCAGGGTGGGGGGGGATGGGCAGAAGGAGAGGGAGAGGATCTCCAGCAGACTCCCTGCTGAGCATGGAGCCCAAGGCTGGCTTGGTCTCACAACCCTCAGATCATGACCTGAGTCAAAATCAAGAGTCTGATGCTTAACCAACAGAGCCACCCAGGTGCCCCAAGGGTGTTGGTTTTAAATCAATGCACCCCAAACTAGATGACAGTTTGGAGCAGAGTGTGGTCTGCGTAAGTGGTGGTTATAAACCTTGGACTCTAGGGACCCTTGACTGCTCTGCATTCCCTCCTGGGCCCTTGTACAGATTGTTCTAAAACCTTGAGTCTGAATAAGTCTATCATGGCAGTAGGTTTACCAAATGTGACTATAATTGTATCCTTTCCCCCGTAACTCAGATTCTTGAGAATATCATTTTAAGTGAGGAATATATATTTATTTAGTCAGTCTTTGGAGATCTGTGGCCTCTAAAAGGGTTAGTGTAATTGACTCTGGTGGTATTTAATAGTGAGTATGAACAAGGCTCTGGAGAGCAGTAAGAAAGGAAAGGGTGAAGAAAACAGCCACAGTGAAGTTGACTTTGTAGCACAAATGATTAGCATGCACATTAGGATCAAATTACAAAAGCAGAAATTTTCACCACTAGGGCAAAAGCTGGATTTTTTTTTTAAACTAAATTGTGCTTAAAACTCAGCATATTTAAGAGAATTTTATTCCTTGCTAGGCTCTGAAGTTTTTTTTAATCTGTTTTGCATGTGATTTTGTATTTTCATGACAAGTCCAAAAACGTCAAGTGTTGGAAGACAATTCTAAAGATCTCAAGTTTTAGGTCTAGCATATTAAATACATTCTGAAACTAACCGTCCTTCTACGTCAAGAAAAACATTTTGGAATAGACGTGGTGGTTGAAGTAGATTTCAGTTATGAAAGTTTAGAAATAATACTTTAATACTTTCATTTTAAAATTGAATGCAATTCTCTTTTTAAATAGGTAGTGATAATACAGTTTAATCTAGAAACTTGCCAAGAGCAAGTAGAAAGGCACGTTTCTCTTGTAGTAACAAGCAAACAGAGCAGGGAGCCTCCTGGGCAGGAGGAACACTTTCTTCTGACCTGCTACTTACCAGGCTCTGTGATCCATGGGTGCTGTTCCACAGTAAGGATAAAAATGTTACTTATTTAAGAATGCCTTAAGAGTTTCTCCAAAGGCTGTGCTCCCCAAACACCAGGGCTACTAGGTGGTCTTCCAAGAAAAGGGCTCTCAGGTCATAAAAGTTTGGGAAATTCTTGCTCATTCCATACCATGTCCCCAACATCTCCCTTACCTCTTTTGTTTGAGTCACAGTGCATATCAGCCTATTAAAGGCTTATTGGCCCACACTCCCCTTCCCCAACCCCAGGAAACCAATTTAACTTTGCATAACTGACCTTTTGAATTTATTTGTCCTTAAACTTTCTCATTACATCTATTTTTAAATATATTTTACTTATTTTTAAGTAAACTACCTCCAACGGAGCTCGAACTCAACAACCCTGAGATCAAAAGTTGCAAGCTCTATCCATTTAATCAGGCAGGTGGCCCTTTTCATTACATCTTGAGGAACTGTTGTGCAGAACACACTTTGAGAAATGGTTCTTGAAGTATTCCTTCTCAATTCCCTTAAGTGACAACAAAGGAGAGTGTGGTAGTAACAAGAATGTTCTTGGATCAGATGACCCTTAGGTAGAAAGCTCTCAGCAGATCTGAAACGGAGTTCGAACACGTCACAAGTTTCATGTTGTTTAAAATATTAGCAAAACAATGTAAATAAATTTCAAGTCACTTCTTGAGTATACTATAATCTAAAAGCCTTCATGTGAATGGTTTCTCAGATTTGTGGTTTGAGATCTCCCAAGAAGTTAGGGAAGAGTTAATAGTTTACAGAAGGACCCTACCAGTTTGTAATTTGGGAATCTGGCTAGACTGCTGTGTGGCCAACTGGGCCAACTGCAAGAGAAGGAACCAGCCACTTGGGTTTGGGGGTTTTCTTTCCTCTGGGCCTGCTGCCTACCACTCCAAAGGGCCATCCAGAGGTAGACCTAGTGATCCAATGTTGTCTTTTATTGGAGAAAGAATTGAGAATGGAGATGTAGTTATAGGGGCTAAGCAGATAATAGATCCGCAGTAGATGCTTACTGAATAAATGTGATGGCGGGATGGGGTATTCAGGGACTAACAGTTTAGAATGCTAAAGATACTTGTCAAAGTTACTATTAAAACAAATATAACCTGTGGTGGAAGGAAATGGGAATGAACCTGAAAATTATATAAGGCCATTATTTGAAATGTTTGTTAATTCTAGTGATCATGAACCTGACCTTGTTAGCATGTGTCCCTTCATTATAATGAACTTTTAGTGAAGACACTAATACTAGTCGGTCAGGGGGAAAAAAAAAGGGCACATCATAAAGTAGAGACCTCTGGGCTGGTCCATGCCTAAGTATGCTATGTAATCAGCACTGGTTGATAGATTTATGAGAATGAAGGCTTCTCTTCCCTTCTGCCTTTGCCTCCCCGGTCCCCTCCTTTTTTTTTTTTTTTTTTAAATTGGCTCACATTGCAGAATACATGAAGGAAGCTCTTCTGGCCCATCTTCACAATGCCTGTCTGGTAGCAGAGTGGGTAGAGCTATAGATCCTGTGTATTTTGTTCAAAGTGTGACTGGAAGGACAAAAAGCACAGCAAAGATGACCACCCTTGCCCATGACCGTGGTGCAGGAGTGAGAAGCTCTGAGGCCAGTGGGAAGGCACTGAAAAGAAAAAAGGAAAAGCATCAAGAATGTTGGTAAAATAAAGAGAACATTCCAGGCAGGTCACATGCTTTGGTTCAGTTCAGTGTTTACTGGCAAGTGTGCTGGTCAGGCTGCTAAGGACTGGCTTTAACCAAGAAAGAGACTTTCCCTCTGTAAGTATACAGCCTACAGAGGAGGGTAGGGGCTCCCACAGTGCTGGAGTGCACCTGCACCTCTATTTCTTAGCTAGCCACAAGTTACTCTCGTTTACAGTGTGTAAAGTGCTGACAATTTCTTGGTAGATTCTAACTAATTTTTAAAAATAAGAGCTAGCAGTTGGTTGAGCAGCTGACTCCTGATTTCATCTCAAGTCATGATCTCGGGGTCCTGGAATCGAGCCCTGCGTCAGGCTCCTAGCTCAGCAGGAGTCTGCTTGAGAATTCTCTCTCCCTCCCCCTCTGCTCTTCCCTCTGCCCTTCCCCCTGCTTGCTCGCTCTCTCAAATAAATAAAATAAATCTTAAAAAAAAATACAAATAAGAGCTAGAAATGGACATTACTTTTGTAGTATGATCTGTGTCAGTTCTTAACTGGTAAGGGTGGAGTTCAGTGAACTTTGGGGTAAATTTATTGTGTCTGTAGGTGTGATAGTATTTTATTGCACAAAGTGAAGGGAAAAATAGTGTCCTTTACTAGAAAATAAAGCTTCCCTGAAGCCTATAGACTGGTCACATGGACTCTCGAGGTAGTCCCATAGAAAAGATGGTACCTATAATATGTTTAATATATTTTTTTTTAAAGATTTTTATTTATTTATTTGACAGAGAGAGACACAGTGAGAGAGGGAACACAAGCAGGGGGAGTGGGAGAGGGAGAAGCAGGCCTCCCGCTGAGCAGGGAGCCCGATGCGGGGCTCGATCCCAGGACCCTGGGATCACGACCCGAGCCGAAGGCAGACGCTTAACGACTGAGCCACCCAGGGGCCCCTAATATATTTTTTAAAGTTTTTATTTAAGTAATCTCTGCCCCCAATGTGGGGCTCAAACTCACGACCCTGAGATCAAGAGTCACATGCTCTTCTACCCAGGTGCCCCATATGTTTAATATTTTTATTCCTGCATTGAAATGACTAACATTTAAGCTAAGGTGTGGTTTTTGTTCTTTGATATTGCAAGGTTTTAGTTACTTTATTAAAAGTAGAACAAATCAAAGGTATTCTGTTGTTCACTAATCTCTGGTGGCTTCTTTTTTGCTGCTCATCCACATCTGTTGACTAAATCCCAGATCTCTGTCCTTTCACCCTGCCAGGAAGCCCAGGTACTCTTGTCTCATACCAGAGGTGTGGTCCCAGAGTCTCATACCTACCTGGGTACTGTGACCTGTTTAATGTCCCACAGCCACTGAACCACAGGGCCCAGAGTGGGTTCTTCAGTTGTCTCTTATCACTACATAAGACCAGCTTCTTGATTCTCGTCCAGCTTTCTCCCACTCAGATGGGCATTTTCTCTTCTACTCTCTAAGTATTTACACTTCATCTGCTTCCAAAAATATTTTATGTGATTCATAACCAAATGTAAATATATTTAAGACTTTCGAAATGGGGGCGCCTGGGTGGCTCAGAGTGGCTACCTTCAGCTCTGGTCGCGGTCCTGAGGTCCTGGGATTTAGCCCTGAGGTGGGCTCCCTGCTCAGCAGGAAGCCTGCTTCTCCACCCGCCCCTCCCCTACTCGTACTTTCTCTCCTCTCTCTCTATCTCTCTTTTGCGCGCGCATGCGGGCGCATTTTCGCAAATAAATCTTAAAAAAAAAAAACTTTTGAAATGAAAAGTCAAAAGCTAAAAGAAGGTGGTATAGAAGGAAGAGACACACATGCCCTAAGTGCCTAAGCTTATTCACCTACCAGAGTTCCTAGCCCTTCTTTACAATAGTACTAATTCAAAGGAGATTATTACATGAAATCCTTTTACAGAATCCCACAACTGGCAGGGCCTTGAGGTCTGTCTGTAGCCCAACCCACCAAGGTATCATATCCACTGAGTGGACTTTGTTTAGGCTCTGCTTAAATACCTCCATCAGCAGAGAGCTCACTGCTTCCTGAGATAGTTAATTCTGCTTTCAGGCAGTTAGTAGAAATGTCTTCATTTTTGCACAGCTGAGCTCTTGTGTCCATGTAACTTTACTATTGGTTCTGATTCTGCACCCTTTAGCCAGGTAGAATAACTGAACTGAAGATAGAAATCAGCCTTTAATGTGTGCCAAGTTTGTGTGTATTTTAAACTTAAAAACCCTTAATTTATACAACCATTTCTACATGTCATGATTCCAGATCCTGTACTATTCTGGGCTCCCCCTTTTTTCCCCTCCTATGCTTTGACTTTTAAAATTTATTTTTTTATTCCTATCAAAGCTATACATGCATATATTTTTAGAGAGTCAAACATTTCTAGCAGGATTTTTTTTTTAAGTCTCTCCCATTTCTGTTGCCCTGAGGCCATCACTTTCAAATCTTTGAACTAAATCTTTTGCTTTTGCCTCTGTATCTCTAACATGCGTGTATTGCTGCCTCCTGGTTCTTCAGTTTCTGGCATTAATTTTGGCCTCCTGTTATGGACGATGAAGATTGAGCTCTCTTGCAACACCATTCTTTGCCCCATCCCATGGGCACACCCTGTTATCCTCCTGCTGTAGATATATCATAATTTTGTTTGGATCAGTGTTCAGTCTTTACATTATGACTATGTAAGTGTTCTTCACAGCTGAGTCATGTAATATTTCCTCAATCTTACATAATCTTTTGTTGCTCTTGGAGATAATTGTCTTGTTTTGCTGTTTACCTAGTTTTCTATGCACTTAATGAATAATTTACCTCTAAATTCTTGCCTAGTTGTGTGAATTTCTTTGAGTCAGCTCAGATACCTTAGATACTCATTTCAATTTCAATTTCCCGACTCGATCTCTTCCATAGCTCCAGTCCAGGCTGGCCGGTTTTCAGGCCTACTGTAAAGCTCTTGATTTGAGATTTCCCTTCACATCATACCAGGGATCTTGATCTTTATCTGGATCCCATGGACTTTTTAAAAATTTACTTAATATTTTTAAAATGTCTATGCGGCTTTATTTTATGAAATAAAATACCTTTCTGTGTAAGGAAAATGAAGGAAAGGAGGGAAGAAGGTGAACTAGAATTGGAGGAAGAAAACTTTTTTTTTGCCTTTAAACTGCAAGATCTGGGAAGAGTTCAGAACATCTTTCTGCTTGAAATGAGACCAGTGAATCTGATCAACATGGTGGATTCAATATGCACTTATTTCTGCTCCTTCTCCAAACTCCTTGGGGTGGCATAAATGTAGATCCCGATCACCTAGAATCTAAGGCCCAGGGATCCCTGAGGGCATGGGTGAGAAAAGAGGCTGAAAACAACAGAATTGGTTGACTGTGTTAGGAGTAGGTAGACCCTTGGATCACTTCCCCAGTGAAGCAACTAGATCTACACACTGCCCTACAATTTTCTGTTTTTACATCTTACATTAAGGTCTGTGATCCATTTTGAGTTGTTTATAGAGGGTTTGAGGTATAAGTTGGGTTTTTTGTTTGTTTGCATTTTTGCATATGGGTGTCTAATTATTCCAGTACAATTTGTTGAAAATGCTATACATTTTCCCACTGAATTGCATTTGTACCTTTTTCACTTGATCTTAGCCAAAAGGCCGAGAAGCGATTAGATACCAACCATATACGTGTGGGTCCATTTCCAAACTTTCTATTCTGTTTCATTCATCTGTTTTATGCTAGCTTTATGCTGTATATTGAAATCAAGTAGTGTGATTCCTTTAACCTTTTCCTTCTTTTTAAAGAACTATTTTGGCTGTTACGGTTCTTTTGTCTTTCCTTATACATTTTAGAATTAGCTTGTCAATACCTACCAAAAAAATTCCTGCTGGGGTTTTGATTTGGTTTGCGTTAAAACTGTAGATCAGTTAAGAAAGAATTGGCAAATACTGAGTTTTCCTATCTGTGATGGTGGTGTAGTTCTCCGTGTATTTAAGCCTTTAGTTTCTTACATCATTGTTAACTGTTCTGGTCTTTTCTGTCTTGGTTTATTCCCTTGATTTGGTAAAATCTGCTTTGGTAGTTTACTGAGAAGGGATACTTGAGGTAATTTTTTTTTTTTTTTTGATACCTTGCATGCTTTTATTCCTACCTCTTACCTATTTTAGATTTCACTGGATGTAAAATTCTGGATTGGAAATTACCGTCCCTCAGCATTTAAAATGTGTTGTTCTTTTGTTGTCTTTGTTTCTAGGGTGGCTGTTGACTCTGTTGCCATTCTGATTCTTGATTTTTTGGTATTCAACTTGTTTTATCCTCTCTGGAATCTTTGAGGATCTTCGTTGTAACCCGTATTCTGACATTTTTCAGTGATCTGTCTTTTGAGAATCTGTTCTCATCCATTACGCTGACCGCTGTGGAGTCTTTCAATCTGGGAATTTGTGTTTTGCAGTTGGGAAAAATTTTCCTGAATTTTCTTTGATTTTTTTTCCCATCTGTTTCCCCTGTTCCTTAATTTTCTTCTTTCATTTCTGAACTCCTGTTTTCTCCACATTCTGGTAGATTTCCTCAATTTCTCTTTCGGTATTTCTATTGCATTTTTATTTCTGCTGTGAGTTCTCAATTTCCTAGGGTATTTTATTTTGTTCTCTTCAACATTCTTTTTCATTTTTGCATCTTCTATTCTTATCTCTCTGGGCATATGTGTGCACATTTGTTTTAAATTCAGTTCTCTATCTACATCATCTGTTTCTTCCAACTTTGTTCTGTTTGTCTCTGCATTCGTGTTAAAACTTTCCTTAAATGCCTAGTAATCTTAGCTATCTGCTCATTATTTAAGTACCAGGCTCTAAAATGTTGTTTGAAAATATTCTATTCATTTGGGAATGGTTGACTGGGCTTCACTGGAAGGTGGTCTGGCTGGCCTTTTTCCTTGGGAAATGCCCAGTGTCAGTATCTTTTGGACTGGTCAGATTTTTCCAAAGAAGTTTGCTCCTCTCTCATGGAGGGCATTACTAGCCTGTTTGCCAGAGTTCTGGGACACAGGGGGAAAGAAAGTTGGGTGGGAGTTGGTCTCAATATTTAATACGTAAACTTCCACTTAAATTTTTTTGTTTCCCATGGGGTACCCCTGGCCACAACCCTTCTGGGCAGACAAAGGGGCAGTTAGTTGCTCAGTTGCACAAAGGGTGTAACTGCTTTTGAGCCTCCTTGCACTAAATTCTCCCATTTAAGCCCACTGTCACCTCCAGTTCCAGAGATATCTTATACCACTAATTCCTGAGGTTTGGGGGATTTTTTTGTGCCATAAGTCAGTATGCTTCCTGGCTTTTCCACTGTTGACTCAGAATAGCTTTTTGGAGTCTTCTAGGTCAGTTATCTCTCTCCTACTCACTTCCAAGCTCCAAATATTTTAAATCCCTTTACTGTCATTTTAATGGCATTTTGGAAGGGAGCAGAGTTAAATGCATGTATTCAGTAAGTCAGCATTTACTGGCAGTACTATTTAAGTCTCTTTCATCTTTATGAGTTCTGGTTTAACAGTTTCATTAAAGTGTGGTGCACAGAAAGGAGCTCACTAAACTAGACTAAGTCATTCCTTCTGGATTCTTCATGTTGCCCAAGGTGGAATGAGCTTTTCCAATAACTTCACTTATGTTAGCTTGCAGTCTACCAAAAGCCCTAAGACATCTTTTTTTCCTGTCCTGATGTTTCTATAATGTTGGATTTTTAAAACATGAGGACAAAACTTGAATTTCCCTAGGAAATTTAAAGCTATTGGTTTTTGCCCAGTTTTGTAGACTTTCTTGAACTTTTGGAATTCTGACTTTATTATCCAGTATATTTGTTATTCCTTTCTTTTTATTTTTTATTATTTTTATTTTATTAAGTTTTTATTCCTGATGATTGGGTCAGCAAACCAATTATGTCTTCATATTCATTTGAGAAAGGGCTTGTTAATTGTGGGGTTCACTGGCCTCTTTCCTTTGGAAAACACTTGTGTCATTATCTTTTAGCCTTGATATTATTTATTGTTTAATTATTATTAAAAATATTTTTCATTTCTTTTCAACACCTCTCTTTAGTTGGTCGGCTCTTTTCCCAAGACCATTTGAGCAGTTCTGGGGTGCCTGGGTGGCTCAGTGAATTAAGTGTCCAACTTTTGATCTCAGCTCAGGTCTTGACCTCAGGGTCGTGAGTTCAAGCCCCATGTTGGGCTCCATGATGGGCATGGAGCCTACTTAAAACACACACACACACAACCATTTGAGCAGTTCCAAATATATTTGACACTTATTTGAGTCCATCTCTTATCTTCAGAGATAGATAAGATCAACACATTTTAGTAAAATTCAGCTGTATCATATGTTTCCCGAATTTGCGTATCATCCTTGCGCAGGGGCCATGCTAATCTTCTCTGTATCGTTCCAATTTTAGTATATGTGCTGCCGAAGCGAGCACTGTATCATATGTTTCCCAATCTCTGTTCTCCTAATGTCAAACAAGGACATGACATTAACCAGGAATGGCTTGTTCAGGTATATGTGCTGGCTCTTACTATATACCTCTTCTTGAGAGCCCCCAAACCCTCTTTTGTTAATCTGCGCTAGAATTTTACTGAGTTGAAGTTATGTTCAATCACAAAGTTTGTGACATTCACGTTATTCTCCTTTCTAAAAGTGGGTATGCTAACATGTTTCCCCCTGGTTCTCTGCCATTGTGGAGGGCATGTACTTGTCTGGATGACCAGGGTGTGAACTCTCCCCTGGGAGATAAGGCAGTGTGTTATCTCCCTGTGTTCAAGGCATACTGCATTGGTCTGATATAGAAGACCCTCCATAAATGTTTGAGTGAGTGTGTTTGAAACAGCTTAGGGTTCTTTCTGGACTTCCTCACCTATTCACCTATTGGGCTTCAGTGTTTCCAGCTCCATGTTGAGTCTCACCCTACTAAATTTTGCTGATACTTCTAAGGGTATACTTTCTCACTTGTGTTTAAAGTGTCAAGATCTGGGGCGCCTGGGTGGCTCAGTCAGTTAAGCGACTGCCTTCGGCTCAGGTCATGATCCTGGAGTCCCGGGATCGAGTCCCACATCGGGCTCCCTGCTCAGCAGAGAGTCTGCTTCTCCCTCTGACTCTCTTCCCTCTCGTGCTATCTCTCATTCTCTCAAATAAATAAATAAAATCTTTAAAAAAAAAAAAAAAGGGCGCCTGGGTAGCTCAGATGGTTAAGCATCTGCCTTCGGCTCAGGTCATGATCCCAGGACTCTGGGATCGAGTCCTGCATCGGGCTCCCTGCTCCTTAGGAGCCTGCTTCTCCCTCTGCTTCTCTCTCTCTCTCTCTCTCCCTCTGTCTCTCATGAATAAATAAATAAAATCTTTAAAAAAAAAAATAAAGTGTCAAGATTTGTCAAAAAAAAAAAAGTCTTTTTTCAGAGTACCTGTTGGTGTTGCAAGCATTATGCTGGCTTTTGGGTCTATAGTAAAGAAAAAGACAGCCCCTGCTCTCATGGAGCTCACTACCTGGTGGGGAAGAAAGCATTGAAGTGCCAACGGTGAAGTTTGTGCACGGCCCATCCTGTGCACGTGTTATCTTGACATTGGAGGTCATATTTGGGATACTTCCTTACCCCTGCCACATTCTCTCCTTAGACTGCCTCTAGTCTTTCTTTATGTATCATGTCTGGCATGTGCTAACTTCGCTGCCACCACCCTAGTCTGAGCCTACATTGTCTTGTGCTGAGGGGCCTGCACTCCTTTCTCCACACAGCAGTCTGCGTGATTGAAAAGCAAACTCAGATCCCATCTGCCCTGTGCCTAGAACCCTGCAGTACCTTCCATCACACTGAAGTGTGTATCTAGACTTCCTTTCTGCCTCGATCTGGCTCTGCCTACCTCTTCAGCTCCCCTCCTACGGGTTTCCGTTCATTATGTTCTGGCCGGATTCACTGTTTTCAGACATGCTGAGATCCTTCCGTGTCAGAGCCTTGCTTTTCTTCTCTCATCTGGACCGTACCCTCAGATTTGTCAGCCTTGCTCCCCCTCGGTTCTGAGATGACCCTTCTACCCCAACCCTGTCATGGGCTGTTTCTTACTTGATTGTATGTTTCTTTAAGCTGATCATCACCTGAAATTATTTACATATATTTACTGGCTTTCTCCCTCCATAAGCTCTGCAAGCACTGGGATTTGTCTGGTTGGTTGAACGCTGTATCCCTCAGTGTGGCACCAGGCTGTGGCAATTCGGAGGTGGTCAGTCAGTGTTGGATGAATGAGGCATTATAGTATCAGTTTACATCATGCCTTCTACCTCTCTGTGATTAGTTCAAGGCCCTTTTGATGAGATAGGCCAGTCTGTGAGCAAAGTCATTCTTCCAGACTTAATAAGGTTCCTGCTGGTAGAGTTGTGTCTTAAACTGTAAAATACTAAATTCTGTTCTTTGATGCCATTTGTGTAACTAATTTTCCACGTGCTTCCTAGTCCTGTCGGAATAATAGATAAAAAGACCAACTGTGGCTCTAACTCCTTGGGTTTCATATTTCCTAAAAACATTTCTCAGATTTCTGCTGGTAGGCTTTTTGTATCATGCGTTTTTTTTTTTTTTTTTTTTTTTTTAAGTAAACTCTCTGCCTAGTGTGGGTCTCAAACTCATGACCCTGGGATCAAGAGTCATATGCTCTACTGACCGAGCCAGCCGGGTTGCCCCAGTATCCTGTAATCTTGACAAGCTTTCTCTTACCTCTTGGATTCTTCCTGTTGAAACTTGTTAGACTTGTTAATTTTCTGTGTAGCATGGGATGCTGGTTTTCTAGAAGATTCTGCAAATCCTTTGTCTTATATTTATCTCATAGCTTCTCTGGTACAGATTTTTCATTCCTCCCTTCCTCTACGTTCCTGTTCAATGGTATCTTTTTTTTTTTTTAATCACCACCCTACTTCTAACTGGTCATGGGAAGGGCTTTGTGAAGCAAAAGGGATGGAATTTGGTCTTGATGATGAGTAATAACTTCAGTGGGACATAGGTAAAGGAACTCCGGCCTGTAGGAATGACGCAAGCAGAAGCACAGAAGGGCATAATGCACAGTGTGTTTGGCAGAAGTGGTCTGGGATGACTGGACTATGTGTTTATCAGTAGTATGGGGTCTGGCTGAAAGGTAGATTGTGACCTTAAATGGAAGGTTCAGGATTATGGAGATTCTGTACTCTCTCTCATAATATTTTTATATTCTTAGTGTGGGAATTATTTTCTTCTTTTTATATATTAGTTGAAGGTGAGGATCTCTTAATTTTTTTTTTCCTGTCTTCAACAGCACCCTACCTAGTAGCTTGCACATAATAGGTGTTCAATGTTGAGTTGAATTGAATTCTGATAAGATTTAATCTCCCCAAGATCTAGAAGGCCAGACTTTTTCTATTTGAGAGAGGGAGAATGAACAGTGGAGGGGGCAGAGGGAGAGGGAGAAGCAGACTCTCTGCTCAGCAGGGAGCCCGATGCGGGGCTCAATCCCAGGACCCTGGGATCATGACCTGAGCAGGAGGCAGACGCTTAACCGACTGAGCCACCTAGGCGCCCCAAGTCCCCCTTCTTGATAGGACAGTTAATATTTTCATAATCTTCAGTGCAGTGCTGTACAGGGGCATCTTCACATACCCCCTTCCAATCAGGGGATTACTTCTGTTTCCCTCCGAGAAGAAAATCTGGAGCCACTATGAATTATCCTGTGTTAGGTATAATGGTCCTGTTTATAGATGAGAAAACCAGTTGATAGAGGTCAGAGGTCTAAGATTATTTAGCAAACGAATGACCTGGAATTAGAACGCAAGTCTTAGGTTATTTTTTCTCCTCTGTGTTTTAGGTGTCCCAAATCCCACTTAAGGTTGATGAGTGGCCTAGTGGCCAATTGAAAAAAAAAATGCAGTTTCTGTAGCAGTGGCTGGTCCACATGCTGAAAGTGAGCCTTCCCCATCTGCAGAGGGTTATAGACAAATTCAGAGCCTCTGGCCTTTCTTGTGACCTGTGCATGAAAATGGGTAAGAGAAAGAAAAGGGGCACCTGGGTGGTGCAGTTGGTTAAGCATCCGACTTTGGATTTTGGCTCAGGTCATGATCTCAGAGTTGTGAAATCAAGACCCGCATGGGGCTCCACGCTCTGCGGGGAGTCTACTTGAGGTTCTTTCCCTCTCCTGCTTCTCCCGCTGCTCATGTACTTGCATGCACGCGTGCTCTCTCTCTCTAGTACATACACACACACATACATACATAAATAAAATCGTTAAAAAAAGAAAAATATTTTATATACCACATTACATATTAAAATAATTCCATTCAGCATGTTTAATTTTGTAATTTTCCTGTATTTTCACTAGTGACATTATAATTCTCAAAAAGGCTTTCTTCATTTGGTGTAAACTGGAACTGATACTGATAACTTTGATTAGAGTAAGAGTCAACCAAAGTTTATTTCTAAGACATAAAATGTTGATGAATTAGAGGTGGAGGTTTTATTCCTTATTGTCAGCATAGTCAATATGGACTATGGAGGTGAGTGGACTACATTTTGCCTTTTTTTTTTTTTAAAGATTATTTATTTATTTATTTATTTGACAGAGAGAGACACAGCGAGAGCAGGAATACAAGCAGGGGGAGTGGGAGAGGGAGAAGCAGGCTTCCCGCGGAGCAGGGAGCCCGATGTGGGGCTCGATCCCAGGACCCTGGGATCATGACCTGAGCTGAAAGCAGACGCTTAACAACTGAGCCACCCAGGCGCCCGACTACATTTTGCTTTTATTAATACTTGTCAACTAGGTTTTTCTGAAAAAAAAAATTTTTTTTTTGGTTCTGATTGAACAGGTACCCATTGATTTGAAAAATCCGTATGTAAACTCAGGATGCTAGGCTCTTATATCATTTCATGGTGGATGATGTGTGTAAAATTTCAACTGAGTAAATTTCATTCAAGCAATGGGAGTCTTGAAGATGTGAGTCCATTGCAAAAAAGTATTATGTTCTGTGTTTATTGTCTGATTCTTAACCTGCAGTCCCAGAGCAGTAATAATTCAAACCATTGTACCTACAATATCATAGTTCATTAACTAATTTGCCATTACTCTAAAATTATGGTTTTTGTTTTTCCCTCAACAGAATGTGCCTAATTTTTTTTGTTCTTAGTAATATTAATAATAAACTACTTTTCCTGGCTCTGAGGGTCTTTAGAATCTGATAGCGTTTTTTAGTTGTAAGGAACCCTCAACCCTTCTGTGTTTTATCCACACCCACAGCCACATGTGAATGAATATGGTAGTTTTCTAAGTTATTATTTCTCTATGCATTCAGATATGTTTCACAGTGCTGAAAGATAGGGTAGGGAAGGAACACGGACTTTGAGGTTAGAGATAACGATAGTGAACAAGGCTAATAAAAACAATATATCCATCAGGTTTTGTTTATGCTCATTATAACAAACTCTTCATGCATTCGTTAGATAAATCCCTAATTCTCATTTTATTGGATGTTTTCCTATGAGCAGTATGAAGCTTCTCCTTTTCCCACGTTTATCCTGTTGAGCTGTGTATCTTTTACACCAGCATTCGATTCAAAATTCCCTCTGGACTCTGCCCTCAGTTTATTCATATGGTCTTTGTCCACTGAGCAAGATGGTACTTGAGGCATATTGGCCTTTTCAAATAAGCATCTTACTCCTGCCACACTGCTTTTACTTATGATGTTCTCCCTGTTCGGAGTTTTTCTCCCTTCTATCCAATTCTGTCCCGATGAGCCAGCTCATATTCCTTCCTTTACAGAAGTCTTTCTCTTTAGTCTATACTGATCAGTCTCATCTCTGAACACTTAACATATAATCATCTCACTAGCCTGAGTAGTGCTATCTAAGTGTTCCATGTCATCTACCTACAGAAATACTGACTTTTTAAAAGCATAGAAATGAGGCCCTGAGCAAGTTCTCATGCCCAGAATTTAATTAACATATTGCAGAATCAAATAACAGTAACACCTAACTATTTATCGACTTACTTTGATAGGTTGCTATCAGTTTACTTGGCTACATGTAGTGCTATGTATTTTATACGTATTATCATTAGTCTCACAATGTTATAGATGAGAAATTAAGGGCACATTGGTTAAATGAGTTGTCTCAAGGTCAGATAGTAGCTTCTTTGTGGTCGAGCCAGGGTTTGTAAACAGTTTGCCAAGTTTCAAAACCAGTGTTCTTTGTACTGTGTGAAAAACTCTTTGTGCCTCAGATTCAAACATGTATGTGTGTATAACTGAAGGAATTAAATAGAAATCTAAGTTTCTTTGAACATGATTTTCTTCTTTGGTAGACACTGAGTACTACCACCCCATGGTATTATCGGGGGTCCAGGTTGTGAAAGATAGTCATTTTGCTGTTCCCATCTTCAAAGCGCTTGAATCTAATTGGGTAACAGAGGCATATGTATTGTTACCTACATACAAGGAAGGATGGAATAGATCTACAAAAGGAAATTAAATAGTCTTGTAGGTCCATGGAAGAGATTATCATTTCCAGCTGGAGGAATTAGGGATGGTATCAGAAACTAGCATTCTGGGGCTGATGGAAGGATAGAAGTTTGAAAGAAGATTGTGTTGAGTTTGGACTTTGGAACTTGGAGATTGGGGTTCAGTGTCTTACACCATCACTCACTAGCCAGGTAAACTTGGGAAAATTAGCCAGTAGCTCTGACTTTTCTTCCTTTAGTACCACTTATCCCTAGGGGTTAATGAGAAGACTCTGGGAAAAAATAACATGTGAATCTCTTAGCATTGTGCCTAGTGCATAATAAGCACTCAGTAAATGTTAGCTAAAGTAATTTTGGTAATGAAAACCCTTAGAAGAAACTTGAAGGTGACTATTAAGTTTGTGGAAGGGTTTAGTCTCTTTGGGACTCAGTGGGCTAAGCCTTGAAAGGTAAATTGGAAATTATGGTTCCAGTGAGTCATTTCATCCTTAGAATATTATTGCCTCTTCCTTAGACAATAGAGCCATTAGAGTTTTGTTTTTTGTTTGTTTTGTTTTGACAGAAGTGATATCTTGTAACCTGAATTTTAGGAAAATAACATAAGAATGGGAAAACTAGACTGAAGATGATTGGAGGGGTATGGGAAGACTGGCTGATGATGCAGCAGACAAGGGAAGAACTGATCAAAATCCAAACCAGTGCCAGTTGGGGGCAGGGGGGAGTAAGGGGGAACAAGAATGTGAGACCTTGCAGGAACAGGAATAATCTCCTGTTATTTCAACCTCAAAATTATATGCACTAACACCAAAATGTATGTACTCTTTTTTTTAAGATTTCATTTATTTATTTGAGAGAGAGAGAGACAGAGACAGAGATAGTGACAGAGAGCACAAGCTGGGAGATGAAGGAGAAGCAGGCTCCCCGCTGAGCAGGGAACCCGATGTGGGGTTTGATTCCACGACCCCGGGATCATGACCTGAGCCGAAGGCAGACGCTTAATGACTGAGCCACCCAGGCACCCCCGAAATGTATGAATTCTTATTGTTCAGATTATAAAATCTTTATGTGCTCATTGTAGGGAAAAGTTTAGGGTAAAATAATAATTTATAATTCCAGCACATAGAAACAACCACTATGTGCTTTTACTTATTTATTTATTTTTTAAATTTATTTATTAGAGAGAGAGAGAGATTATGGGTAGGGAGGGGCAGGGGGAGGGAGAGAGAGAGAGAGAGAGAGAGAATGAATCTCAAGCCGACTCCCCACTGAGTGCAGAGCCTGACGTGGGGCTTGATCCCATGATCCTGAGATCATGACCTGAGCTGAAATCAAGAACTGGATTCTTAACCAACTGAGCCACCCAAGCGCCCATCCCTTCCAAATTTACAATGGCCTTTATACCCAATTTTGATTGAAATATTGGTTTATTCTAATCTTCACATCACTTCATATCCATGTAAATGTGATTGCTGTTATTATCTGAGGTGGTTTCCCTTCATTTGTTTTGGGGTATTTGTATTTTGTTGTAATAGGTCTGGAAGATTTTTTTTTTTTTTTTTTTTTGAGAGAGAGTGTTTGAGCAGAGGGAGGGGCAGAGGGAGACAGAAACTCAAGCAGGCTTCATAGTCAGTGTAGAGCTCACCGCAGGGCTTGATTCCAGGACCCTGAGATCATGACCTGAGGCGAAATCAAGAGCCAGGTGCTTATCTGACTGAGCCACCCAGGTGCCCCTTAAATTTTTATTTGGAAATAATTTTAGATTTACAGAAGAGTTGCAAAGAATACAGAATGTTCCTGTGTTCCCTCCATCCAGCTTCCTCTATGTTAGCATCTTACATAAAATTGATACATTTATCAAAACTAAGAAATTAATGTTGGTACAATACTGTTAATTAAACTACAGCCTTTATTTGGGTTTTCCCAGTTTTTCCACTGTTGTTTTTTTTTCTATCCCGGGATCCAATCTAGGATCCCTCACTGCATTTAGCCGTTATGTCTTCTTAACTCCTCCAGTCTGTGACAGTTTCTCAGGCGTTCCTTATATTTCATTACCTTGTCCTTATTGAAAAGTAAGCACCTACGCTTTTGAAGTAATGAATTGTGGCTTCTCCGTTATCCAAAAGTAGAGGATTCCCATGAAACCTTTTGTAAGCTTGAGATGCTGAACAAACAATTACCATTTCATAAAGACGAAAATCCTCTTCGGATTTCTTCCATTTGAGGAAAATAAGAGCTAATGTAATTCTTTGGTAAATTGAACTTTTGGATAGCAGGGAAAACCTGTGTATAATTTGAAATCCACCCTATATGTGGGCCCATATGAGGTTTAAATTCTTGTTTTCTTAAGATTTATTTAATTTTTTAAAGAGGTTATTTATTTTAATTAAAAATTTTTAAATTATTTATTTATTTAAGAGAGTGAGCGCGAGAGAGAGAGAGAGAGAGAGAGAGGGAAAAGGAGCAGGGGTAGGGGCAGAGAGAGAGGGAGATGCAGACTCCCGCTGAGCGGGGAGCCTGGGAGCAGGGCTCAGTCCCAGGACTCTGGGATCATGACCTGAGCCCAAGGCAGACACTTAACTGAGGCATCCAGGTGCCCCTATTTATTTATTCTAGAGAGAGAGCACGAACAGGGAGAGGGGCAGAGGGAGAGAGAGGGGAAGCCGGCTCCTCACTGAGTGGGGGGTCCCGACACAGGGCTCAATCCCAGGACTCTTGAGATCATGACCTGAGCCAAAACCAAGTGTTGGACGCTTAACTGACTGAGCCACCCAGGCACTCCGAAATTCCTTTTTTTTTTTTTAAAAGATTTTATTTATTTATTTGAGAGAAAGAGAGAATGAGAGATAGAGAGCACGAGAGGGAAGAGGGTCAGAGGGAGAAGCAGACTCCCCGCTGAGCAGGGAGCCCGATGCGGGACTCGATCCCGGGACTCCGGGATCATGACCTGAGCCGAAGGCAGTCGCTTAACCAACTGAGCCACCCAGGCACCCCCGAAATTCCTTTTTTAAAAAATTCTTGATAATGATATAAAACAGATTAATGAAATTAAGATTTCAGAATTAATTTGAAATCATTTTGAAAAATAATTTAATAAACTTGTTGATCCCTAAACTGTGAAGTTATAGGTTACAGGCCTGGAACTAGTCAAGTAGCATTCTTTATGTATTGATAAGAAAGTGGCATTTAAGAAACAACCATACTCTACAGCTATCGGGTATATAGTCAGGCATATTTCAGTTTGTCCTGACTCTAGGTTACATCACAGATGTAAAGCTCCAGTGTTAATTCCAGCCCTTTCATGAAAAAGAGTATGTTTTTACAGCATCAGGGATGGTAAACACATTCCAGAATTGAGCACATGTCAGAAGTTTTAGGATAACTTTAAGCTTGTAGATTCATCTTCAGACTGTCCTAAATATTGACTGTTGGTTAAATTTTGCCTTCAGCTCTTGCATTTTGTTCATGAAAATGTCAGCCATGCCACTGGGACAAATGCTTGATAATTCAGGCCTGTCCCTGAAGGATGCACTTTAGAGGTAACCACAAATATTCTTTTGAGATTAATTGATAAGATTCTCTGATTTTTAAATTCAGTGATTCCACTGAGTGTGGGGGTTCATCAGCTGTGGAAAATGAATGCAGTTTCCATGGGCTAGATTCACATGTCTGGTTTGACGCAGAACACTTGTATTTTGTTGGTCATATCAGTAGTGCTCTGGGTTTTTTTTCCCCCCTGCGGTTTGCGTTTTGGTGTGTTCAATTGTCTTGTCACATCATGGAAGGACAATCTTATGAGTCGCCAGGGGGTCTGACAAGTCGAGCCACTCAAAGCCCTTTAATTTCAAGTGTCCTTGATCTGAGGAAGCAGCTCAGTAAATCTCTTAAATAAGTTTTCACAGCCTAGCCATATGCCTGCATTAAAGTAAAGGAAACTTCTGTGCACTGCTTCACCTTCTTCCAAATATTCCTTGCATTTGTGATGGTGAAGGCCATAACCTGGAGTTACAAGCTGTCACTTCCTTCATCACTTCATGCAGTGAACCTGATTCATTCATTCAGTAAGTAGTAATTGAGTTCAGTACATTCTGTGTGCCAGCGACTCTTGCAGGTATGGGGGAGACAGGACAGCACCAGACTTCTTTTCTAGTGGACAGGGAAGGTGCACCAAATAAGTAAAATATACAGTTTAGCAGATGGAGATACATGCTGCTATGGAGAATATAAGGGAGGGGCCATAGGGAGAGAGTGTGTGTGTGTGTATGTATGTGTATGTGTGTGCACACGCACAATATACAGAATGGTGGTCAGGAGAAGCCTCACTAAGATGATGACATTTGAGCAAAAACCTAAGGGAAGTGAGGGGGCAAGCCAGCTTGAGTACCCAGGGAAGGACTGCTCTAGGCAGAGGAAACAGTAAGTGCAAACGTCAGGAGTTGGACGCAAGCCCAAGCGACGAGAGGGACAGCGAGGCCATCACGGTTGCGGGTGTGGGGAGGGGAGGGAACAGCTCATAGGTGAGTGGCACCAGAGCACCTCACGTATGGTCAGCCATCCTGTCAGTTGGCCTTTGCTCTGAGTGAGGTTGGAAAACATTGTGGGTTTTTTTTTTTTTAAAGATTTTATTTATTTGAGAGAGAATGAGAGATAGAGAGCACGAGAGGGAAGAGGGTCAGAGGGAGAAGCAGACTCCCCGCTGAGCAGGGAGCCCGATGCGGGACTCGATCCCGGGACTCCAGGATCATGACCTGAGCCGAAGGCAGTCGCTCAACCGACTAAGCCACCCAGGCACCCCATTGTGGGGTTTTGATCTGGATTTCCGATGAAAAGGGTTTCATTTTATTGACTCTAGTGTTGAGGGGACAAGGATAGAAGCGGATAGAAGGCTGTTTCTGTAATTCAGGTACGAGATAATAGTGGCTTGAACCAGGTGGTAGAAATGGTCAGATTCTGGACATGTTTGGAAGATAAGAGACATCAGCATTTCTTAATGAGTGGGATATGTGGTGTGGAGAAAGAGGCCATCAGGTTTTTAGTCTGAACACCTGAGAAGGTGGAGTTACTGTTTGCACGGATGGGGAAGGCGGTTGGTGGAGCAGGTTGTGTGGGAGAAGATCAGGACTTTTGGTGGGGGGTCTGTGTGCATTGTGAATGAGACGATGAGGCCTGGTGTGGCCACCGCCCTTGCTTGAATGTACTTTGGAAATTTGCATATGCCCTCTCTCTTTGCTGCAGGTACTCCATCTATGACAAATAATTTTAACTTTTCAATATTTAAATCAAGCATCTTAAATTCCTTGATGGCAAGTACTTCGTGTCTGTTAGCTGACTGGGTTAAAAAAGAACCTCACATCTCAAGTGGGCTTCGGTGTGCTAAGCAGGTTGCAGTAGACCCGATGGGTCTGGAATACAGATGTTTCAGCAGCCACACCACATAGGTGAACCTGGAAAAGACAAGCAAACAAAAACAGAACAAAACTAAGACCTCAACAATTTAAAAGTTAAACAACCTCGTGTTGTGCAAAATCAAGCACTCAAACCAACAAAGCTGATTGGAGAAATGGAGTTGGGAAAGAACACTTAAAACTAAGGAACTCTGTAAACAGAAGTAGTAGTCCTACTAGAAGTATTAAGAAATTAGTGCAGTTTACTGGTGTTGCATCCAGTATAGCAGTGAGAAAATTCTTTGTAGCCTTACACTCCAGTGCTCAGGCTTTCTTCTTTAGAGAAGTAGGTCTTAGAGGGTTTTTGCTTCTAATAGAGACCTTTCCATCAAAATTAAAAATCTGATCCAGGTCATATAGCCTTCATTAATCCATGGTTGTAACAGGGAGAAATGTCTTTGCAGCTTCCTCATCTGCATTTACAGTTTTGCCCCAGATAGTTCAGAAGATGGAAAGTGTAGGGACTCCTGGGTGGCTCAGTTGGTTAAGCGTCTGCCTTTCGCTCAGGTCATGATCTGGGATCAAGTCCCGCATCGGGCTCCCTGCTCAGCCTGCTTCTCGCTTAGCCTGCTGCTCCCCCTGCTTGTGCTCTCTCTCTGACAAATAAATAAAATCTTAAAAAAAAAAAAAAAAGATGGAAAATGTCGTATTTGAAGCCAATGAATCAGCCACCCCTTAAAAGTAAATCACTTCTGTAGATTTTTCAGCTTTTTTCCCCCTTTTAAGGTCTTCTTGCTGAGGCTTTCTCTTTAATAATCATGAGAAAACTTGTGTCTGATTCCTCGGAAACATTAACATGCTGGGGGAAAGTACATGGGAGCCAATGTGACTTCATTATGCAGATATCATTCATCTGTTACCAGTCGTGTGTGAGATAATGTGTGTTAAAGAAACACATTGTGGCAGAACAGATTGTACCTGACCTGGGGGGACTCCTGACTCCTGAGAGCTGACATACAATCCAGGACCAAACTTAGATCTACCTCCTTACTGGATAGTCTAGAATTTTTCTGTTTAAAATAGGTATGCAGGGGGTGCCTGGGTGGCTCAGTGAGTTAAGCGTCCAACTCTTAATTTTGGGTCAGGTCATGATCTTAGGGTCCTAAGATCGATTTCCACATATGGCTCCATGCTCAGTGGGGAGTCTGCTGAGATTCTCTCTCTTCCTCTCTCCCCCTGCCCCTCCCCCTGCTCCCATGCTCTCTCTAAAATCAGTAAATAAATCTTTCAAATGTGCTTTAAAAAATAAAATAGGGTTTTCAGTAAGAAAAACCCTAATGTTATTTCAATAGTATGCTCAAAAAACATTTGAAAAAGTTCAGCATCTATTCCTTTAAAAAACAGGAAGTGAAAACTACATCTTCAACAAGACCCACTGTTTCGAACCAACCAACAGCCAATATCATTCTTGACAATGACACACTAGAGGATTTTCTGCTTACTTCAGGAACACATTAGCAAGACTTCTATTGCTACGAACAGTATTCTAGAAGTTCTGACGGGTGCAGTAAACCATAAAGCAAAAATAAGTATAATTATTTGAAAAGAGATAAAATACAAAAACCAAGAAAATCAACTAAAAGTATTAATAAGGGGTATGTATATGGTAAGTATAAAAAACCAATAGCTGTCCCAAGTGTTGACAATAACCAGTTAGAAATACACAATGGGAAGAACATCCCTTCAGTATAGTAACAACAAATAAAAAATACCTAGAAATAACCCTAATAAGAAATAAGTGGAATTGAAATCAAGAATACTATAAAACTTGAGATTTTTAAAGTAAAACTTGAATAAACTGGAGGGACAAACATGATCTGAGTAAAAATTATGTACATTTCTAGAGGGACTTGAGAAAATGATTCTAAGTAATAAACAAAGGAGAGACTAATATAATAAAACTTAACATAGAGCAGTCAATTATGTGTTGCAGTTTAGCATAGTAGTCATAATGTCAGGTGTTGGAGGTAGAGTACTTGGATTCTAGGCAGGTGATCATGACCCAGTTACTTAATCCCTCTACTCCCGAGTTTTCTCACCTGTAAAGCATGAGATCAAATGAGATAGTGTAAATAAAGAGCTGAGCAAATTGCTGGTACATGGGAAGTACCCAAAACATGTTAGTTGTTCTTGTTTTGTGTTGACACAAGAGTAAAATAGGTCAATGGAAGAGAATGTAAGACCATAACATAAATAAGAATTGATTATTTATTAAAGGAGCCATTTTGAATCAGACAATTGTTTAGATATTTAGGTAAAAAATTTTGGATAACACGTATTGCACATCAAAATAAATTCCATGGGACCATAAACAAATAGAAGGAAAAAAAGGTATCAAATAGTTGAAGAGCTTAAAAGCAGTGAGAAAAGGTCCAAAGTCAAATTGATTTGCCTAGATAAAAAATTTATTTCTGTATAAAAGAAAAACTCACATGATGGATGACAAACTGAGGCACAAGTAGTGGTGTATTGGTAAATGTATAATCACCAGCTCTGTGAGGGAGGGGGAAAAATGCCCAGATGTGTCACAATGGCAGATTTCCTTGGTATAAATTCTCTCACCATACTGATTTCAGGCTACCAACATGAAGTCAGTGAGCGGGACTAGGGAAGGGATGTGCATCATTGGCTCTCATGAGCCTGGTGCAAGCTAGCTGCAGTACACCACTTGCTCAGAAATGGCAGAGCATGCTGAGAAACCACCTAGAGATCATCCCAGGTCAGAGCACATTCCTGCTGGAAACCACCTTCCCCAGGAAGCATCAGATAAAGATAACAATAAAAATCTACTCTGTTGTATCATGGAGAATACCCTGAACTGGACCTGCACAGGGTGTCTACGGTGGAAAGAGGCCTGTGGGGTGGCTAGCGCCCATCCTGGGAGCAGCCTCTTTGGAAACAAAATCATACATTGGTTGAAGACTAAAGGGGCAAGGGGTTGCTAGGCAAACGCTTAGCAGAAAAAGAACAGTTAGAAGAACAGACCAGAGCAGAGGTTGTTTCTCCCTTCGTTTCTTCTTCTGAAGCCTATGGTTCTCTTGGTAGTGGTACATGTGTTTTACTATCTTCTGTCTCTGCATATGTATATTCTTATCTCTGTGTTTTTTATTCTCCTTTTAATATTGTTCAGTTACTGTCTATAGTAATTTTCGAAAGTGTGGTCACCAGAAAGACCAGTCATGACAGAAATGATGATGTATGAGAGCATGAAGGCTTGTGTTTAGACAGTGATGAAGTGAGCCATATGCTTTTTTATGGTAGACCAGGAGGCCAAAGACATGTCTCATTGTGATCAGGGAATCATGGTATTGTCAGGAAGGGAGGCTTCAAGGTATGGAGACTTGGGGTCCTGTCTCATGTTTGTTGGATATTGGGATTCCATCAGGGGCTTGTACTTTCTATTCTACAGTGGATTGCTAGCTTGTTATTTGGTAGCCCAGCCTCACATTTATCATCATAGATGATATCTGGATGATCATATCTGGAGTTCTAATAGATTGGAAGTAGGATTTAGTTGGATTTCAGGGAAGTGGAGACTTCCTGAATATGGGAGCAATATGGTTAGAAGTTGTATAGTTGCTTGAAGCCTGTGATTGAGAATCATTACATACTTTATGCAGTCAAGAACCAGTTGGTATGGAGTGGGATAGGGGTGTGGAAAGAGAGGGAAAAAAATACTTTAAAGGGGTTAATGAAAATTAATCTTATGACATGAGAAAAGTAACTTAAATAGACACACAGAGAACTAGTTGGTTGGAAAGATGGGTTGCCAAATTTGGATATAGACCAGTCAAGGTACAAATGAGGTCAGCCAGAGTTTAGAACTTATCTTTGGAGATGGACAAACACTGTTTCTTATGAGTGGAATTTTTTTTTTAAGTGGGCTCTTCACCCAGAGTTGGGTGGGGGGGGGGGGACTTGAACTCACGACCCTGAGTTCAAGACCTGAGCTGAGATCAAGAGCTGGACCCTCAACTGACTGAGCTACCCAGGTGATCCATAGTGGGATATTTTAATAACTCATTGGGCATGGAAGTTTATAGATGTTCATGTTTTTAGAGCCATTTATATATTCAAGTTTGGTCCATTAACATTCATTTTTCTTGGTTAATTTTTTTTAAGAGCAAGTTTAGTATCTGTCATTTACAGGGCTATTAATTTGATGATTCAGTGTTCCTTCTCACTTATTTGGGTGTTCCTAGCCTTTTCCATGAGTTTCTTTAATCACTTCAGATCTTTAGCTGGTTTTCATTAATTTAGCTCCTGATGTGCCCACATATTTTCCTGAAAACCTTCCCTGATGATAGAACACTGTATCTCAGGGTTGCAAAGGACTGTAATGGTTTTCTAATCCGTCAGTTTGATGCTTGAATCCCCCGTATTATTCTTTTCCATTTCAGACTTACATAATTGATGTCTAGATTTTTTTTTTTAAGATTTTATTTATTATTTGACAGAGACACAGCGAGAGAGGGAACACAAGCAGGGGGAGCAGGAGAGGGAGAAGCAGGCTTCCCGCGGAGCAGGGAGCCCGATATGGGGCTCAATCCCAGGACCCCAGGATCATGACCCGAGCCGAAGGCAGATGCTTAATGACTGAGCCACCCAGGCACCCCTATGTCTAGATTTTTAATAGTTGGATTTATCAAGGAGTGGGATTTGAGGGTTTGTGGCAATGTAGCGTTCTCAGGCCCAGCATTCCCTTGGAGATAACCAACTGGGCATACTTAAGGATGGCTGAAGGCCAGTTGGTTACCTGATGCTGAAACATTGATAGCATTCTGTGGCCCTTACTGCTGGGTGCTCTGACCTCTTTTTTTTTTTTTTAAATTTTTTTTTTTTTTTTATTTTAAGATTTTATTTATTAATTTGACACAGAGAGACACAGCTAGAGAGGGAACACAAGCAGGGGGAGTGGGAGAGGGAGAAGCAGGCTTCCCGGAGAGCAGGGAGCCCGACGCGGGGCTCGATCCCAGGACCCTGGGATCATGGCCTGAGCCGAAGGCAGACGCCCAACAACTGAGCCACCCAGGCGCCCCTGACCTCTAACTTTTAACTCTGGGCACGGGGTGGGAGTGTGGTTGGATTTAGGACTCAGATTCTAGGCCCAGGCTAAACCCAGGACTCTCATGTTCCTAGAGCTTCCTCCATAGTTCTTATCTATTTGTAGGCAGAGAGAGGGTGTTCAAAGTTGGTGGTGGTATAGAACCAACCTCTTTGTTTCCCACGCCTGCCAGCTAACAAGGCCACTCTGTAGGTCCAACAACAGTTGCCTGTTTGTAAATTATGCTGAAATGCTGGGAGAGTTCTCTAGAAGGGTTCTAAGTTATAGCTCTTTAATTTTTTTTTAAAGATTTTATTTATTTATTTGAGAGAGAGAATGAGATAGAGCATGAGAGGGGGGAGGGTCAGAGGGAGAAGCAGACTCCCTGCTGAGCAGGGAGCCCGATGCAGGACTCGATCCTGGGACTCCAGGATCATGACCTGAGCTGAAGGCAGTCGCTTAACCACCTGAGCCACCCAGGCACCCCTCTTTAATTTTTTTTTTTTAAGATTTTATTTATTTGACAGAGAGCGTACAAGCAGGGAAAGCGGCGGGCAGAACAAGAAGCAGACTCCCACTGAGCAAGGAGCCTGATGGGGGACTTGATCCCAGGACCCTGGGCTCAACCAACTGAGCCACCCAGGTGTCCCTCTTTAATATTTTCTGCTTATAGAATTTGAATGCAGAATACTTGATGTGGTTCAGGTTTCACCAAGGAAGCCCAGCTGATGGCTGCAAGGTATTGATGTTTAGAATTCACCAAGCCCTACAGCTTTGGAAGCTCAGAAAGTTAATTTTGCTAGTACATATAGAATGCATCCTTCCATTAATAGTAGAATCACGTAAATCTAAGTCGAAAGACACATGTCAACTCAGGAGGCTAATTTATGAAACTTACATATAGACCAGAAAATTTTAGTCGCCTTAGGTGGAATTAAGGTAAAGCCGAATCGTTATTTTAAAATTATCCTATTTACTCTTTCTTTTTAAATTTTTTAATTGTATTTATTTGTCAGAGAGAGACAGAGAGAGCACAAGCAGAGGGAGTGGCAGGCAGAGGGAGAAGCAGGCTTCCCGCTGAGCAGGGAGCCCCATGCAGGACTCAATCCCAGGACCCTGGCATCATGACCCGAGCAGAAGGCAGCCGCTTAACTGACTGAGCCACCTGGGTGTCTCCCTATTTACTCTTAATAGAAAGTAGTACTTTAAAAAAAAAAACGGTCCAATCCAAATTTGGAAATGTATAAGTTGAAAGTCCTTCTGATCCTACCTGGTGAAATAACGGTTGTTGGCAACTTAGTCTAGATGTATTCATCCAGACTCTTTGCACACACAGGAGCCTCTGTTACTCTTACTTTATTTATGTATAGCTGTCTAGTTCGGTTATGTACCTCACTTGTTCACTTATGGGAAAAAGCTAGAGGACAGTCAGAAGGTTGCCTAAAGGGGTGCCTGGGTGGCTCAATCATTAGGCATCTGCCTTCAGTTTGGCTCATGATCCTGGGTCCTGAGATCAAGCCCCACATCGGGCTCTCTGCTCTGTGGGAAGCCTCCTTCTCCAATTCCCACTCCCCCTGTTTGTGTTCCCTCTCTCGCTGTGTCTCTCTCTGTCAAATAAATAAATAAAATATTTAAAAAAAAGAAGAAGAAGGTTGCCTAAAGACATGCAATCAGATGAACAGAGCAGCCTGGATGACTCAGTGCAGCCGCATGTCAGTAGCCTGAATTGTTTCTTCATCAATCCAGAGCCTGCTGCCCTGGAACTTCTTCCTCAAGACAGTTTAGAAGGGCGATGTCAACGTTTATCTCTCAGACTGTTATTTTTCAGTGTAACTGGTCAAGTACAGATCTTGCCACCTACTAGGTGCTAAGTAAATAGGAGCTGTTCATGTACCTGCCCTTTCTGGCCCTTTTCTCTGACAAGTACATTCTTTCTCTAGGTGTGTTTATACCACAGTCTAGTTTTGCCTCGGCATGTGTGCCCTTTGGTCTCTTTAAGATGACTTTTCTATTTCTACTTTGATCTGTTTTATCTTTTATTTCAGTTTGGTTCAGCCTTATTTCTCTTTTCCTCTTGTGTTGCCCACAGAAGGATTGAACTATTCAATGAAAATCAGCATTCTGTCTAGTAATTCTTATAATTTCTGATTTCTCACAAAAATGCTTCCTTTCATCAAATTTCATTATGACCCAACTCTTTACCTTAATTAAAACTGTTCTGCTTTTATCTCGTTGTACATCTAATGTAGCTGTATTAGAAGTGTTTGTATGAAGTCTGTCGTGAAATCAGTAGAATTCCATGTGAAGTGGCCAATATGGCTCCCTTTTAAGTGTTTTCTGTGATTTATACATATAACAACTTTATTGAGATTTAATTTTTTAGAGGGGGAGGGATAGAGAGAGGAAGAATCTTAAGCAGCCTCCATGCCCAACGGGGGGGTTTGATCTCACAACCCTGAGGTTATGACATGAGCCGAAATCAAGAGTCAGACACTTAACCGAGTCACCCAGGTGCCCCGAGATTTCATTCTTATACCATACAGTTCACCCAACTAAAATTTACTGTTCAGTAGTTTTTAGTATATTCAGAGTTGTGTAACCATCACTACAATCAATTGTAGAACATTTTTATCATCCCCCAAAGAAACCCCATACCCATGAGCAGTCATTTCCCATTTCCCCTCAACTCTCATCCAATACTAGGCAAGCTCTACTACTTTCTGTCTCTATTGATTTACCTATTCTGGATGTTTTATATAAATGGAATTATATAACATGTGGCCTTTTGTGTCAGGCTTTTTTCACTTGAATGTTTTCAGAGATCATCCATGTTGTAATATGTATCCCTACTCCTTTTTATTCTAAAATTTATATTCAATGCTATGGATATATCACATTGCATTTATCCATTCATCAGTTGATGGGCATTTGTATGTGATTTCTTTTTTTTTTTTTTTAAAGTAAGCTCTACACCCAATGTGGGGGCTTGAACTCATGGCCTTGAGATCTAGGAGTCACATACTGACTGAGCCAGCCAGGTGCCCCTGTATGTGATTTCTTACTAGCAAAGTAGTACTTAGTATGATTTTTCTTTTTGAAATCCAAACTGTTACATACAAAATATGATGGAAGTTACAGAAGGCTAGGAGGAAACAACAGTTGTTTCTACCTGTTAGACATCCCTGCAGGTGTTTACTTCAAATATCAACAGCAATATTTGGACATTTGGAAATTATCTTTGAACTCAAAATACAAAATATGTTAATAACATGTTATTCTTCGTTATGGCCTGTAATTTTCCTGTAAGAAAAATGTTAACCATGCAAAAAAATCAATTTAGATAAAATAAGCCACAGAATATACTACAGTAATTTTGCTGTAATTCTTATGCTTCTCATTGTTCTGTTTACCCTGTTCTCTTCCACATACATCATCAGTCCACGGTATCCACACAGGATGTTAAACCACAGTCAACATGGAAGAGCAGTGCAGTCCTAAGCCATTGAGCTCAACTACCTGCTTCACATCCCTGCTGTTTTAGTATTTACTGGGCAAGTTACTTACCCCCTCTTTGCCTCAGTTTTCTCGTCAGTAAAATGGGAATAATAATAGTACCAACTTCATGGGCATGTTGTGAAAATCAAATAGGTTAATATCTGTAGTGTCTGACACATGGAATATGCTTGATGATATAAGCTCTAGTCTGCATGTAGTGTCACACAGTCACTAAAGCACTTGATAATAAAACATTACTTTGGTAATCTTTTTTCCTTAAGATTTTATTTATTTATTTATTTAGTTAGTTAGTTAGTTAGTGGTTGATTGATTGATCGATTGAGAGAGCACCCCCACAGGCCAGGAGGGAGAGGGACAAGCAGACTCCGCACTGAGCGGATATTTGTATAGTTAGGTTGACTGGGTTTTAGAATTGAAGTTTTCTTCATATTTCTTTTTTTTTTTTTTTAAGATTTTATTTATTTGAGAAAGAGAGAATGAGAGAAAGCACGGGAGGGAAGAGGGTCAGAGGGAGAAGTAGACTCCCTGCTGAGCAGGGAGCCTGATGTGGGGCTTGATCCCAGGACTCCAGGATCATGACCTGAGCCGAAGGCAGTCGCTTAACCAACTGAGCCACCCAGGTGCCCCTTCTTCATATTTCTTAAAAAACTTAAGACCTACAAAGGCATTCCAGTTGCTCTTTTTTGCCATTGCCATTTGAAGGTTACTATTAATTTGTTTCTTATATTTACCACGATTATCTCTACAACTGTGCAGTTAATTTAATTTCTGATTGTATTTCCTTTACAACTAATTTTTCATTTTTTCAGGTACGCATTTTAGAATGTCTGCAACATGGGAGGAATTTTTACATGCTTGAAATGAGTATTGGTGAGAATTCAATTTTTAAGATGTGTCATAGGGAAGATTTTCCCCTTTGCCAGTTGTGAAAGGGCATTAACAATGGTTTAGGGCCTGGTCCTAGCTCGGAGCTTTACTTAAAATCATTTAGTCCTGAAAACCACAGCACATGGTATGGGGATAGTCCCCTCTACCTTACAATTGGGGAAATCAGATCATCTGGTCATATTTCTATTTAGAAGAAGACCTAGGTGGCTCAGTCGTTAAGCGTCTGTCTTCAGCTCAGGTCATGATCCCGGGGTCCTGGGATTGAGCCCCGCATCGGGCTCCCTGCTCAGCGGGAAGCCTGCTTCTCCCTCCCCCACTCCCCTGCTTGTGTCCCCTCTGTTGCTGTGTCTCTCTCTGTCAAATAAATAAATAAAAAATCTTAAAAAAAAAAAAAGAAGAAGACCTAGGATTCGAATCCAGGTTTGTGTTGCTTTGTACCGTGTTTCCTCTCTAATATTTGCTAGTGTATTTAGTATCCGTCTGATGTTGCCACTTCTGCTTTCTTCAGGAGCATCCTTGCCCCTACCTAGTGGATTCTCAGCATATAGCTTTCCACTGACATTTAAAGTGTTCTATCTCCTATCACTAGTGTCAGATAGAATGACATGAATGTTTTCTGGCAGTTTTGATACTTCGTCTGTTTATAGCTGATATTATACTGAGAAAGCAGAAAAAGAGTAATCTGGAGAAATGGGAGCCAGTGTTACTTTTTTGTTGTTATTTCTTCCATAATTAAATAGCATTAATAGAAATCAAAACGAGGAAAACACATCATAAGTCAAACTATTTAAAAATTGCATTATCTCCTTCCAACGCTTGTACATTTTCATGTACTGTCCTACAAGTTGTAGAGCCAGGGCACAGATATAATTTCATACCATGTTTTTAAATACAACTTTTTATCGTTATCATTTTTATATGTTACAATGGAAACTGTTCATAAGTATTTTTATAATTGCTTAGTATTCCATTCTATTTAACTATTTTCTGATAGTTAAATTTCTAATTCTTTTTTCATAATAGCACTGTACTGGACATCTTATGTGCAGCTATTTTAATGTTTTAGATTATTTCCTTGGGTTTTTGAAATGTATTGCCAAATTACTTTCCAAAAGTATCTAACCAGTTTAAATTGCTTTCAGTTTCAGCATAGTCTTAACTAGCGCTACCCGCCTTCACTTCTGAAAGTGTTTTTCAGTGGGAGCATGAGCCCATATGCTCTGGTTTCCAGAAACGTATTGTTAGAGATGTTGGCACTGTCTGTACTCATGTCTCCCATGACCACATAAGTTTTTGAGTGTCTTGCAGTAAGGTCTCAGACAAATCCTACATGGAAGAATAGATTTTGTTAATATTTCTGAAACTTATTTAAATTTGTAATTTATTTTTCTTGTAGACTTATTAATAAACATCTTTGGGGAATCTCATACTATATAATATCTCTGGGAAAAGGAGCCAGCCTATGATGCAGTAGAATGCTTTTTAGGGACATGATCTCATGCAGGAGAGACAATAAGGATGTTTGCTCTAACATGATGTCACTCCAGTGGTAAGGGACCTAGCCTTGTTCATTCATTCATTAAAGAAATTTAGAGAGCCTGTTGTTTGCCAGACACTCTTCATCTACTGAGGATATAGCAGTGAATAAAACCAACAAGTCCTTGTCCCTAAGTAGGCAGTAAGGTGGGAAGAATGGTCATTATGTGTTCGGTCCCTTACAGGAAAATTCTATGCACATTTTTTTTAAAGATTTTTTTTTATGATTTGAGAGAGAGGGAGAGGGAGAGAGAGCACGAACTGCAGGGAGGAGCAGAGGGAGAGGGAGAAGCAGAGTCCCCGCTGATCAGGGAGCCCGACTTGGGGCTTAATCCCAGGACCCTGGGATCATGACCTGAGCTGAAGGCAGATGCTCAGCTGACTGACCCACCCAGGCACCTCTCTAATTCTGATTTAAAACATAAATTTACTCAATTCCACCCACCCATTAGCTGTGTTACAGTCAGTGTAATCTTCATATTCCTTCTCCTTAGTCAGTATGAACTTCATGGGTTACTTCTTTTTTTTTTTTTAATTTTTTATTGTTATGTTAATCACCATACATTACATCATTAGTTTTTGATGTAGTGTTCCATGATTCATTGTTTGTGTAAAACACCCAGTGCTCCATGCAGAGCGTGCCCTCTTTAATACCCATCACCAGGCTAACCCATCCCCCCACCCCCTCCCCTCTAGAACCCTCAGTTTGTTTTTCAGAGTCCATCATCTCTCATGGTTCGTCTCCCCCTCCGATTTCCCCCCCTTCATGGGTCAGTTCTTATTGTGTCATGGAAAGGAAGCCAGATGTGAGTTAGAATCCTATACTGAGTACCTATGAACTCTTGCTTTAATACATGTTTCTAGTATAGCAGGGAAATTCAGTAAATCCATTAGCAGTCTGGAAACTGGCTGTCCTGTCACAGGGAGGTGGTGCAAAGTAGAGCTTTGGTCTTTTTCGTGTCCTTGGTATCATCAAGTACCAAAGAAATTCTGACACTTGTAGGATGTAATGGGGGGAAAATGAAGGCCATAAAAATGGTATAATTAAAAAAAAAAGGTAGTAATTTCAAGTTAAAAACATTGCTCACCACTGATTCAGAAGAAAGACCAGTTAGAAGTACTGTTTGAGGATGGCAGACAAGGCTTGGATAATTTTGATCGTGTTTCATTGATGATGGAGGTAAAAGATGCTATTAGCTACGTTGCAGAGAAGGATGACCTTGGCCTTTGCTCACTAATTATCATGTGCTCATGTGCAAGAAAGACAGCCACTGAGGAGTCTGATGGAAGAACATCTTTGTAGCAGGACCACAGTTATTTATTTATTTTTAGGGCAGCTGGAGG
Organism: Callorhinus ursinus; assembly: GCF_003265705.2. Classification (NCBI taxonomy): domain Eukaryota; kingdom Metazoa; phylum Chordata; class Mammalia; order Carnivora; family Otariidae; genus Callorhinus; species Callorhinus ursinus. The sequence goes on along the minus strand of NW_027397086.1, from coordinate 23,542,172 downwards.
AAGGGTGAAGACAAAAGGGAGATATCTCCCCATGATCTTTCTATTGCTGTGTAAATAAACTTACAGAGCGGCTCTAGTTGCCATTTCCCCCTTTTTTCTTCAAGGGATGAATGTTTGTGATTTAGCATAAAGTTCATGAACTAAGAAAAGCAGTTGGACACAGATGCCTGTATCTTTCCATTCAATGTATCTTATTACCTTTAACTGCCTGTTAAAATCATGCTTTTATTTTTACCTTTCAAATATAAATTGCCATCACCAGGCTTAGCAAATGAAACGGATTACTTATGGTAACTGTAAGTAGTTATGTACTCCAAATCCTTGAGAGAGCTTTCCCAAAGGGCAGGCAATGTCTTTCAAAATCCTATTACAGGATTTTATTTGCAGGTGCTATGAACAGAAGGCTGAAAGCCTCCATGTTTTATTGCTGCCCAACTTCATCAGGTCTGCTCACTCTATTGAAAACTGTGGCAAAAATGATACACATCAGCTCTTTTATTCTTTTGTTACTACTCTGCACAAATAAAAGCATATTGGGGAATTTAATGAAGCAGTATGTCCTTGGAGGGAGCTTTGAAGATTTGGAATGTATGACTATTTGTCTTTAATACTGGAGATTTTTGTGTAAAACAGACTGGCACGAACAAAATAAAGTCCTCACAGATAGCCCAATGTTTGCCACATGGGTAACTTAAATCACACAGGTACCTAGTAGCAATCACCTTGGAGATGCATTCAGTGACTACCTTAGACGTTTTCTGGATGTACCAAGGAGCATCCAAGACAATGAACACTGTAGCAGAGCCATTGGAACTATGGAGCCAATTTTGGAGGCGGTCTGTTTATCCAGGCAGTAGAGAGACCATGATGTTCAAAAAAAAAAAAAAAAAAAAGGCAAAAAAATAATAATAACATTGGGGAGGGGGGGATTTAATTATTCATCAAATTAGCAAACACACCCCAAGGAGGCATTCTGGGAATCTGTCCTGCACGAGAGGCCACATCTCAGCTTGCTTTGGCCTTCACATGCACCGTTAGCTTTTCACTGGAATCTGGGAAAGGCAGCATGGATGGAAAGGATGGACCCGAGCCGCAGAGATCTAGGCCCACACATCGTGTCCATATGCTTCTCATGAGGTGGAGGCTTCAGGTTACTGTAATTCCTGACCTACCAGTTTAATTCTCATTGCAGTCCTGTGGGAGTGTAGGCATGTGTCAATGACCTCTTAAGGATAATCTTGATTCTGCTTAAGTTTCTGAGCTTCCGTACCTAATTAATTAATGATAAATGCTTGTGCTCTACCTCCCGACTGATCAAAACACAGAAATATTGGGCAACTGTAGTTGTGAACTCCTGGCCCTCCCGGTGTTGGAGTTGATGCTGGCTTGCCCTTTCTTTTGCAGGGTGAACACCAGCCTTCTAGGTTGACACTTCGTTCTGCTTTGAATGTAGGAGAATACAGTCCTCTCTGGCTTACTCGGGAAATGACAAGGGAGCTTGTGGTCAGTGAGTGCAGCAGAAATTCCCAGCTGAAGCAGTTCTAGATGTATGTGACCAGATAGTACTTAGGAGGCTCACCAGTGACATCAACATGAAAATATTTGAGCAGCTTAGTAAATACACTAATTGTGCCAGAAAAGGAAGGAAAACCACTTTTCAGCCTGAAAAGACTGAAAGGCCCCTTCCTCACTGGAGCAACCCTAGAATCTTTAGTATAAAGAAATCTTGATACAAAGTAAAGAAATGGCTGATTTTTGTATTTTTAAACCAACTTAATGTTCTGTTTGTTGACGACTAAACATTTCTGAGTGGAATAATTCTTATTTGGCAGTCAGTATTTCCCCATCATAGCGAGCGAGAATTTTCAGTATGTTTTGGGCACAAAACACATTCTATTTTAGACACCAAAGGATCATTTTTCAGTGTTTGCTTCAGAATTTGTGAGGTAATTTCAACAGATCTCACAAATGTTTACTCAATAGTTCCTCATCTCTATCCCTGCATTACTTTTTTTTTCTTAAAGATTTATTTATTTATTTGAGAGAGAGAGAGAGAGAGAGTACATGAGAGGGGGGAGGGTTAGAGAGAGAAGCAGGCTCCTCGCCGAGCAGGGAGCCGGATGCGGGACTCGATCCCAGGACTTCAGGATCATGACCTGAGCCGAAGGCAGTTGCTTAACCAACTGAGCCCTGCATTACTTTTTAAATGTCTCTATTTTGGCCTCACTCGACGATACCTTCTCTTATTAAACTGGAGTTCAGTGAGGGCAGGGGCTATCTTTTTTTCTTTTTGTTTTTTTTTAATATTTTGTTTGTTTATTTGACAGAGACTCAGCGAGAGAGGGAACACAAGCAGGGGGAGCGGGAGAGGAGCAGGGAGCCCGATGTGGGGCTTGATCCCAGGACCCTGGGATCATGACCTGAGCTGAAGGCAGCTGCTTAAATGACTGAGCCACCCAGGTGCCCCAAGGGCAGGGGCTATCTTACTTGGCTTTGAATCTTAGGTACATTGTGTGGCACTCAGTATTGATCTGAAGAATCAACAGAATGCCTTAAGAGTATTGTCTGAAAATCGAGTAACTTCTTAGTGTAATTGTGCTCTTTTCTGTAGCACATTTTTCATTATTTTCAAACCATGTCTACAAGGTCTGGCGTGTTAAGGAAAGATTCATAGCATTAGGTAATACTGGTACTAGATTAGTGTAAGAATCTTTTGGGAAGCTTCGTACTTTTAATTAAGAGAAAGTCATACAGAGAGTAAGCATAGAGTATGAAAAGAGGGCTGGAAGCATTCAGTCGTTGCTGTTAGATATCACCTGGGTGTCTTGTGACTTCCCGGATTTTGGGTCCTCCTTGACTCCGTGTTTGAGACCCGCTTGTCTCAATTCTGGATTGTTGGTATTGCCTCTCCGATCTTTTCATTTCTTTCCGATCCTTCCTGCTTGGCCTACTTCGGTGAACTAGATTTACATCTGCCAGACCTTTTCCTACCCTTGGCCCACTCTGCCTGCCCTTTTTACTGCTGATGCCCTCCAGTGATACCTGATTTGACCTAACTGCTTATAACATATCATTTGTCCAAACCTTTGTGTGTTACTGTTATCTGTAATACATTTACTCAACAACCATATTTTCATTAGAAATAACATGGAAATTTAGGTCATAACTTGTTACAGGGTTTAGTTCCTAAAAAAATACACATCCCGGGCACCTGGGTGGCTCAGTCGTTAAGCATCTGCCTTCGGCTCAGGTCATGATTCCAGGGTCCTGGGATTGAGTCCCACATCGGGCTCCCTCCTTGGTGGGAAGCCTGCTTCTCCCTCTCCCACTCCTGCTCGTGTTCCTGCTCTCGCTATCTCTGTCTCTGTCAAATAAATAAATAAAATCTTTAAAAAAAAAATACACATCCCTACTACAGCATATCAAATTTACCAGAAGGCCTTGGCTTTAGGTATTAGGGCTCATAGTGAATGTGGAGTCTAGGACATAGTTGCCTGTGCTAAGACTTCTGTAAGAGATATACGATGGAAGCTTTTCTTCCTCCTTCCTTCCCTCCCTTTCTTTCTTTTCATCTATGATGTGCAAAATGTAGGAAGGAATGTGAAGATATTAAACATTTTTCTTCCCTAACTTTAAGGATATGAATGTAAGAAAATATAAACATGAGCTAGAGGTCAGGGGAGTCCGGGTGGCTCAGTTGGTTAATCATCAGACTGTTGATTCCAGCTCAGGTCGTGATTTCAGGGTTGCAAGATCAAGCCCTGCGTCCGGCTCCATGCTCAGCACAGTCTATTTGAGATTCTTCCACTCATGTGCACGAGCTCTCTCCCTAAAATAAATAAATAAATCTAAAAAAAAACATGAGATAGAGGTCGGTTGTGGTCTGACTTAGAATTGTTTTTTATGGTCTAGTACTAGTATTATAAATGATAATTTTGCCTTCTAGATTATTAACCTTGTATAAGTAAAAAGACTATATAATGTGAATGTCATTGTACACGTATATTCACACCCTTATCTTTTAAATAAAAAAAAAAACTTTAGGGTGCTTGCGGCTCAGTTGGTTGAGTAGTTGACTCTTGGTTTTGGCGCAGGTCATGATCTGAGGGTCCTGGGATTGAGCCCTGCTTTGGCTCCCTGCTCAGCAGGGAGTCTGCTTGTCTCCCTCTCTCTCTGCCCCTCCCCTCGCTTACATGCTCTCTCTCTCTCTAAGATAAATAAAATAAATAAATAAATAATAAAACTTTATTATGGAAGTTTCAAACTAATTTTATCCATTTTTGGAAATCTTTGTTTCTCTGAGTACATTGAAATTTGTCTGGTATTTTATTCTTTAAGTCTGAAGAATTTTTTAAAACTTTTTTATAGTTGAGGTTTGCTAATAAATTCTTAGATTTTGTTTGGAAATGTATTTCTGAGAAACATTTTTTTGGGGGGTATAGAATTCTGGGTTAATAGTGTTGGTTGTTTTGGCTTTTTTTTTTAAGAGATTTTATTTATTAGAGAATCAGTGGGCTGGGGGAGGGGCAGAGGAAGAAGGAGAAGCAGACTCCCCATTGAGCAGGGAGCCTGACATGGGGCTCGATTCCAGGACTCGGAGATCATGACCTGAGCTGAAGGCAGAAGCCTAACCGACTGAGCCACCCAGGCACCCCTAGTGTATTGGTTGTTTTAAAAACTTTTTTTCAGTAATTTAAAGATGTCATTGCATTGGTTTTTTGCTTTGCGTGGTTTCTGACAAGAAGGTTGTTTAATCTTTGTGCCCCGTCCCCCTCCACTGCCATCAAGATCTCTGTATTTTTGGTTTCCAACAGTTTGAATATAATATGTGTAAGGTGTGTATTGTGTGTATGCACACACGCTTATGTGTGTTGGTTTTATCCTGCTTGGATTCTCTGAGCTTCTTGGATCTGTGCTTTGATTTCTTTTCCTATAAATTTAGTAAATATAGCTGTGCTAATTTTGTTACAATTTTTGGAAAATTCTCAGTCATTATTTCTTCTAACATTTTCTCTGTCTCATTCAGTCTTCTTCTGGGATTCCAATTACACGTATGTTAGACCATTTGATATTGCCCTATAGTTCTTGGATGCTTGGTTGTGGGTTTTTTATTTTTTTTACTCTTTTTTTCCCTTGTGTTTCACTGTTGGTAATTTCTATTGACCTATCCTTGAGTTTATTGATTCTATCCTTGAGTTTATTGATTCTTTCCTCAGCTGTGTTTAGTCTATTGATGAGGCTGACAAAGGCGTTCTTCATCTTGTTACCATGTTTTTTATTTTTAGCATTGCCTTAACTCTTACAGTGTCCATCTCTCTGCTTGAGTTTGAGGTCTCAGGTTTCAGAAATAGATTTTTCACTTATTTTCTCTGAACCTTGGTTTTCTCTTTTACAAAATAGAAAAATCAGGAATATATAATAATGACTCAGAATTGTTTTGAGGATCAAATGTGATCCATTGGGCTCATCCGTACCTCTCCCTTCCCTCGGTCTCAATCACTGTCACTAAGGGTTGCATGGTATGATAACTTTGACCCTATTTAATTCCTAAATTGAAAGATTCTGTGAAGGGGAAGGGAGCTAACATTTACTGGCAGCTTGTATTAATCTGTAGAATTTGAGAAAGGGATAAAAATCACATTTAACAAGTGCTTTTGTAAAACATTTTACTTTTGCCGGGTCTGTGTGGATTTTAATTGGAAGAAACAGACAGCATTAAATCCAGTTGCCACTTGGTTAAATCTGTTAAAGAAGCATTAAAATTTTTCAACTGTTGGGTTTCTTGACTGGCTTGAGAAATGTCATGGCTCATAAAACATCTCACTCTCTTTCTCTGTGCATATAGGATTTTAAATAATTGGATTGGCTCCCAAATTTTGTATTGTGAGGAAAAACTAGTGGAGTTTTTTGCTCCTTACTGACTGGTACAAATAAATGATATTCTCATTGGATTTGGCTTTGTAGTCACAGACCTGGATTCAAATTCTGGTTGCACAGCTGTAAAATCTTGGGCTGATTATTTAACTGTTGTGCTTGAGGGGTTTTGTTGTTGTTGTTTTTTATCTGTGAAATAAGGATACCTACATTAGCTGTTTTGAAGACATAATGTATGTAAAGAAGACATCAAGTATGTAAAGCTTTGGGTATAGCGCCTACTTAACAGTGATCAATGACTGATAGCATTAAGAATAGGAGCTAAAATGAAAATATGCCACTGTTAAGTCAAATTTTAGGGGCGCCTGGGTGGCTCAGTTGGTTAAACGACTGCCTTCGGCTCAGGTCATGATCCTGGAGTCCCGGGATCGAGTCCCGCATCGGGCTCCCTGCTCAGCAGGGTGTCTGCTTCTCCCTTGGACCCTCCCCCCTCTCATGCTCTCTCTTCTCTATCTCATTCTCTCTCTCAAATAAATAAATAAAATCTTTAAAAAAAAAATTTTAGTAAAGAGAGTGGGAAAGGCAAGTTTAATATTCTTTTTTTTTTAAGGTTTTATTTATTTGACAGATATAGTGAGAGCAGGAACACAGGCAAGGAGAGTGGGAGAGGGAGAAGCAGGCCTCCCACCAAGCAGGGAGGTCGATGTGGGGCTCGATCCCAGGACCCTGGGATCATGACCTGAGCCGAAGGCAGATGCTTAATGACTGGGCCACCCAGGCGCCCTATCACTGTTTTTTTTATATGTAACCCCTATCCTTTTTCCACTTCTCATTCCCAGTGAAAGGTTTTTTATATATTTGGTTAGAAGTGGCCCACAGTAAGTTGAATTGAATTGTTGAGATGTTGAATCTTTGTGTTTCTGGTCAAGAATGAAATCCCACTTTCTTTATGTTTGGGTGAAAATTTAAGCATTAAAAGCGGACTGTTGGTCTAAGGTAAAACTACTAAGACAATAGTTGTGGATAAATAAACTCAATCAGTTTATTTATCCCCCGCGACAGTTTAAAATAAACAAATATAGTATTTTAAAGTAGCTGTTGCTCTGGAAATTACCTTAGAGTAAATATAATGAATTTCAAAGAGGTGTCCAAATTCTGTGTTTGTAAGTAATTTTACTGTAATGGGTATTACTCAAGATTGAAATTACTTAATACAAAGAAACATTCTTTATTCATACTGTGAGCAACTATCTTCCAAAACACAGACCACAATACAGGCATTCTTACTTGAATAATACAAGGAATAATGTTAAATTATTTTTGTAGCGCTTTCTTTTTTTTGGTCATAATAAAAATTTTCACAAAACTGTCTTCCTGATCACAGATTTTTAGAGTTGGAAGGAACCTAAGAGATCCAATCTAACTCCTTCCTGCCACCCAGAGAGAGGAAGCAATTTATCTAAAGTCGTGTAGCTAGCTAATGACAGAACCAGGGAGAGAACAGAGCCCTTTATCCATTTTCCAAAGTGTTACATTCCTCTGGAACAAACTGCCTACTCACTCTTGGTTTTTTAATGCTAGTTAGAGTCTTGGGGTAAGGTTTTTCCCCATGACTCACTACTGCTCTTTTGTTTTCTTGTGTGGGTGTCTGGGAGCAAGCTTTCAAGGGTGGCGGGTTTTTTTGTTGAACAATTCAACAGTGTAAGGCACTAAACAAGGAAAAAGCATTTGTCTGGTTAACATGTGAGGGATCAGGAAAGAAGGGTTGTAGCTCAGACTCTCTGCCCTCAACGTTGATAGGCAGGTATTTTAAAGTTGAGTTTCCTAACCTGGGGTCTGGATTCCCTAAGGTTTTATGAGAATTATGCAAATAGATGCATAACTCCCAAGACGATGTTTACTTTTCATCAGGTTATCAAAGAGTACATAGCTAAAAACTTTTTTTTTAAAGGAAGTAAAGCTAATAAGCAAACCTGAGAACCAGCTCCTCACTCTTGCACTCTAAATACTAGTATTTAGTATTTAGTATTAGTATATCTAGTATTGGAGGGCTCTGTATTATCTCCACCTGCCTTCTGCTTGTGTGCGCTTTCCTGCAGATAAGCCTTCCCAGATGGCTTCCTGATCTTGTCATGGAAGCCATTGGAGGCCACACCCTTCTTCTTTTTCTTCTTTTTTTAAAAGATTTTATTTATTAATTTGACAGAGAGAGAAATACAGCGAGAGAGGGAAACACAAACAGGGGCAGAGGCAGAGGGAGAAGCAGGCTTCCTGCTGAGCAGGGAACCAGATGCGGGGCTCGATCCCAGGACACTGGGATCATGACCTGAGCCAAAGGCAGAGGCTTAACGACTGAGCCACCCAGGCACCTGCACACCCATCTTCTTACAGGAACTTTTCCCATAGGTTTCCCGAGACTACCATCTCTCTCCCTTCTCGGTTTATCGTTTTCAGTGGAGGCTGTGATGCTCTGGGATTTTTGTTCATTAGAAAGCTTAGGAGTGTTATTTCAGTTACATTCTGTTTAAAAGGAATTTGTAAGATGATTCAAAAACCAAAGACTGTTTGCTATAAGAAAGAAAAATACAATCATGATTCCAATCAATACTTTGCAAATTCACTTTTAGAATGCCTCTAGTTCTTTAGTTAGGGAATCTCTGTTTGATCTAGAAACTCTTTAAACTTTCCAGAAACAGAGTAAAGATCCATGGATGATAGTTTAGGAGTTACCCAGATCAGTCTGTAAAAATGTTTTAATTTAGTTTTTCCTTCCTGAATCTTATTAGATATAAAAGAAACTACCCCCAAATAGGAGTTCATTTTAATGGGCTTTCTTCCTAGAAGAGAACACATGTAAAGCACATTCTAAATTTGTTAATCTAGCATCTGGACACACAAAGAGAAAGCTACCACTAAGATCGAAGTTGGAAGAATTTGTTCTTTTTTTATTTTATTTATTTATTTTAAGCAGGCTCTCCACCCAATATGGAGCCCAACGTGGGGCTTGAATTCACAAACCCGAGATTAAAACCTGAGCTGATTACAAGAGTCAGGCACTTAATCTACTGAGCCACCCAGGCACCCCTGTTTATTAATTTTAAAAAGCTCACACTGAGTACATACCTCGAATCCTCCCGTGTCATGGTAGATGCCGGGAAATGAGAAGAGGTCTCTTCCCTTGTGAAGCTCATGCTCTTCTGGTGACACAGCTCAACACGTTCCAATTCAGCATGCTAAATACCGTAATAGAGGTACCAAAAAAAAAAAAAAAAAAAAGCATTGCAGTCGGTACTCTGCATGGGACAGGGAGAACGGTGGGAGTTAGGGAAGACATCCCAGAAAGGTGGCACATATTCGAGTTTTGTCTTAAAAGTTTCAGTAAGAAACATGTCCAGCAAGAAGGAATCTAGGAGTAAGTGATATGTTTGTGCCTTCCTTATTTTAACTAAGTTTAACACTCGCCACTCTGTTACTTTGTCTTTTCCATTAGAGCTCTAAACGGGAATGGAAGCCGCTGGAGGACCGTAGCTGTACAGATGTGCCATGGTTGCTGCTTTTTATCCTCTTCTGCATTGGGATGGTAAGGATCCTCTCACAGAGCATCAGACCCCGGCAAACTCATGATCCAGGGGAATGATGCGGAATTGGCTTAAAGACGGAGCTTGTTATTTATTTATATTTAACCCCTCCTGAAGTGCTTCTAACTGGAGGTCCTGGGAGACCATCAAAGCTGGTTATTTTTGTACCATGCACTTCATTGGTATTTGGTACCCCTTGATACATGAGATAAAATTAAGAGCATTGGAACTCTGTCTCTTGTCCTAGGTCATTTAAGAAAGCCAGACCATTCGACATGAATGTCTTTGAATTGTGATCTTGATGGAGTGTTGAGCGGAGCACTGACCCAAGTCCTGAGCATGTATCCAACCCAGTCCCACAAACCTGATGGTTATTTTTGCAGCAGTGTTCTCCTGGGGGATTTGGTGTTCCTTTATATACAATTAGAGTTTGTGCTAGAGGATGTCTACAGTGTTTCCAAATCTGACATCTTTTAGTTCTTCCTCCAGGGGAGGCTGGTTGCTCCCTCCTTCTGCCTATACTAGCCTCTCCCCACCCCACCCCACCCCCACCCCCAACCACACTGTGTCTGCTCTAAAGAGTGGCATCTCTCCATCAGAGATCAGGGACTTGGTGATTTTCCACTGGGTGTAGAGGATGAAGGAGCAGAGCCCCTGGTGCAGTGTCGGTAGGGGTGGGGGGGTTGCTTTTTCAAACCACGTCCCCACCCTGTCCTGCAGGATTTCTGGCGCAGGCTTCAGGAACTTTAGAGCCACTGCTGGTGTGCTGGGCTGGGGGGGTGGGGGAAAGGATGACAACAGTGCTTTTAAAGCTCAGTGATGTTGAGAGCCAGAGTCAGAATGGGCTTGGAAATCCTCCCCTGGTTCATCCCCCTCATTCTACATATGAAAAGCATCCAACCCAGAGATGGAAATGACCATGCCAAGGCCACACTGTTAGTTCATGGGAGAGCTGGTCACAGACCTGCTCTCCTCATTTCCAGGCTGGTACTCTCTTCTGCCCGCTCCTTTCCGCTTCCTCAAGGGGACTCTGCAGACGGGTATTATGCTCTCTTTCTTAGTCTTCACAACCAAAACACAAATACACTACCTCTAGCAGCCTTTTTTCACAAATGTATGAGTGTTTTTAAGCCCCATACCTCTTGTAGGGCTTCTTTAAGGCTAATCTTACTCTATGTCCTCTGCAACTGCACGCCTCTCAAATGCCATTTGCAAACCACAGAACCACCCTAATCCTGACGAATAGGCATAATTGCAGTTTGTCATGGTCCCTACTGGTTATGTACCTGAAGAAAGGAAAAGAAAGCAGCCGACTTTAAAGAGATATCATAAATCAAATAAAATGAGGAGTATTCATTTTAAAGATAAGGACAGCTCAGTTTCATGAAAGCTAAGATATTTAGAAAACATCAGAATACCCATTTCCTCACTTAGGACTTTGAAGATGTTGTTGAAGAGTCTACTTAGTTTAATGGAGTAGCTTCTGAAATGCGGTGTGTGTGCCAAGTGTGGGAAAGATTTTTTTTCCTAACAGAATTAGCACAACCTCTCCCTACTCCCTGAATTATCCTGGAGACAGACGGCAGCTGACCTTTCAAAATTATGTTTATAAAAACATGTACCTGCCATTCCAGGTGCTTTTGATTTTCTGTGATAAAATAGCTCAGGAAAGTGCAGTCATTAATGTTGATAGGCTGATTTAGGAGTAACTTAGAATAAGGAGCTATTTGTTTACTGACACATTTTAATGCAATGGTAATTAATATAATGTTGATTTCAGTGCCATGGCAATTAAGACCCACTGTGTGACTTTTAAATATAGGCATAGTGGTATTTGTTTTAGAATTTTTTTTTTAAATGGATTACCCTCGTGGAGTTGAGTTGACCTCACATTTTGCCATGTGGAAACTGGAGGAATTTCCAAGTTCTGTTGCCTACCATACGGACACAGCAGTAGAGCAGTTTTTTGTCTTCTGTGTATTTGTTTTGTATGGTTTTTAAAAGTTTTTTTCTTTAGGATTTCATTCTGAGGTATGTTTCAGAGAAACATTCATCTCACGTTTGTTGAGCATTATCCTATGCTTGATGCTTTTGTTTGTATTCATCTCATTAAATTCTCCCAGTTACCTTATGAAATAGGTTTTCTCCCCAGCTTACAAACAAGGTGTAACAAGGGTAAATATTAGCTTGTCTAAGAATAGAATACTGGTAATATGTGGCAAAGGTAGAATAGGAACTGGAATACTCTTTTAACCTAGTGGCCAGGTGTCTGCTTCTTTCTGTCATCTCATGGCCAAATAGTCAAGCTAAATCTTTATTCACTGTCCTTACTTGCAGTTCTTTGCTCATTCCTTGATATCTATGCTTTGAAATAAAAATTTTAAGATCTTGTCTTATTTCATTCATCTCTAGCATTATATCTTTTTATTTACTCATGTTCACCTCTTCATAAATATTTGTACTTCTGTTTCCTCCCTTACGTTCCAGGTTTTTCCATGCTTGCCTTGTCTAGAACTTAGGGTATTTTTCAAAGCAAATTGCTGACAGCCTTCTTGAGAGCTGTCATCTTCCACATTTGAACTTTTATCAATATTCTGAAATTATTGGACATACATTTACTGTTCTAAAAAAAATTGCATGTAGCATTGTACTTCTAAATTTCTGTTTTCCATTAAAGTAGCAGTCAAGTTGTTCTCCTACTGGACTAGTTGATTACATATCAGAATCAGCTGGGATTTAAAAATACTCTTTCCCGGGTTCCTCCTCTGATTCTGACTTAATCTCTGTTTCCAATGTTCAGTCAGGGTTGAGACTACTGTTTTAGGTGCCAATAAACCACTGAAGAGTTTTCTATTCTTTTTTCTTTTTTTCTTTCTTTCTTTCTTTCTCTTTCTTTCTAGAAGAGGAAGAATGGGGGAGGGGCAAAGGGGGGGAGGGAAAGAGAATCTTAAGCAGGCTCCACACCCAGCAAGGAGCCTAACATGGAGCTTAATCTCACGACCCTGAGATCATGACCTGAGAGGAAATCAAGAGTCGGACGCTTAACCGACTGAGCCGCCCAGGCGCCCCAACCACTGAAGGATTGTGAGCAAGAAATGATGTGACCAGTCTTATTAGAAAGATGGCCCTGGTAGCCAGTGTTACAGATGGCTTATAAAACCTTATGAAGAGGGACCTCTATGGAGGCTGATGGAATAGTCCAGTAACCTGTGGAAAACCTGAAGTAAGGTAGTGATAAAGGAGAGAAGGGAGTATCATCAACGTTGAGGACAACAGCGAGGCAGAGTAAGGATAACTAAGAGGTACTTTTTTTTTTTTTTTTTTTTGACAGAGAGACACAGCGAGAGCAGGGGGAGTGGGAGAGGGAGAAGCAGGCTTCCCGCGGAGCAGGGAGCCCGATGTGGGACTCGATCCCAGGACCCTGGGATCACGACCTGAGCCGAAGGCAGACGCTTAACGACTGAGCCACCCAGGCGCCCTAACTAAGAGGTTCTTGTATGAAGGGATCAGGGTAGGGTTTTTCAGGTCAACTCTGACTGCAGCTTGTAGGTTCTAAACCACAATTTCTGTATACATGAAGGAACAAGAATGAGATGGATCAACAAAGCACTATATTAGCCAGACAGTCACCTGATTATATCCAGTAAAGAGCTCCTTGGTAAAAACGACTTAGAGAATGAAGCTTAGGCCATGTGGCCTGAAGGTCCTTCCCATGTTGGGCAGTGTGACTTCATTCTGTCTCGGGGAAAGAGAGGTATGAGTGAGAAGAGAGAAGAGAGAAGAGATCCATCTGGACCCTCTCTGCCCAGATCAGCTTACCACAGAAAGGCAGGAAAGAGGTGACTGCTTGGCCCTAATAGGAGTGCTCACCATGGACACTGGTGACGCCCTACAACGTACCCCTGATACTGAGCGCTGCTTACTCTGGACTCGAGACTGTCCTGCATGTGACACGGAAACGTTTAAATTTCACAGCTATACAGTGAAGTTGATGTTACTGTTAACATCATTCTCATTTTACAGATAAGAAAACAGAGGCACAGGGCTATGTTCAATAACTTGTCTAGGTTACACAGTGGCAGGATTGGGCCGGGAAGAGAAGAGGTCTAGAAGGCAAGTCCTCAAGAGGTAGTCCCTCCTTTGTTGCCTGGAACTGGGAACAATAGGAAAGTTGTTGTTTAGAACATGGACACAGTAACCTCACCTGCCAGGAAAATGTGGTCTCATCAGTAGTTCAGATTCTGAGCAAACAGGTTAGCATCCTTGCTTCCTCCGGTGCAGTTAGGAAGCGAGAATGATGGCTAGAAGTGTGGAGCGGGGAGACTGAGGAGTCTGCTCACTCTGTACCTTACATGTGCGGCCTGGTAAGGAACGATATACAAAGGCAGACAGGGTAGATGCAGGAAAGGGAAGTGGCTTGAGGAAATGTGGAATGAGAAGATGAGTTTGGGAGAAGTAGGGTGTGGGTAAAGATAGCAGTGGGAAATGCAGAGTTGGGAGTTTTGGAGAATGATCTGGACTAGAGCCGGGAGTAGGAGACGACACTGAATACGTTGTCCCTTCAGACTGCTTCAAGGACCTTTTTTATTTTATAGCCTTAGTATAGTTCCCAGAGCATAGTGTTTCTACCTCATTAACTGTTGTTGAGCATGCAGCACAAAGTGAAAGACTCAAAGACTCACTGCAGTATTTAGTCCCCTCTGTGTGATGGGTCTGAGCTCTGGCAGGATCCTAGAATAGGAAGAAGAGCACGCCAAAAATTACCCTAAGGTTACCTGATCCAAATACCTACCTACTTTCTGTTAAATCCTTTGTTTTTTTCCTTTTTAAAAAAAATTATGGTAAAATATATATAACATAAAATTTGCCATTTTAACTATTTTTAAATAGTTTGAATTAATTTACTTTTAATCCACTCTTGTTTTTGTACTCTTGGTCACCGTGCTGGACTAAATGGGTTTATCCTTCTTCCTGCAAGTATAGTCTGAAACATTTTACTCTCTGTCTGCTTTCCCTTAGGATCATAAAATTTGGGAAGAGGAAAGGGCTTTAGAGATTAATCTAGTTCAAGCCTTGTGACAGGTAAGGAAACTGAGGCTCAGAATTTAAAGTGACTTCCCCACGATCATAAGGAGTATTTGCGGCAGAGCCGGGTTCAGTTCCTAGCATTCCTTGTCCGTGTGTTTTATTTCTTCTTTGCATTGTTCAAGCTGCTCATGCAACTGAGCCTCTCTGATCTTGCTTTCTCACACCTCATTATTTTCTAATCTTTTGAGAACATTTCAGTTCTTTCAGGGTAAACTTTATGTCTTATAACCCTTTCATACCCTGCATGACATCTTGGGTTTGATGATGCTCGGTAAATGCTTATTGAGAGGCATCTTCGAGACTTCCAGTCATTTTTGCTTATTGCTTCTTTCTTCTTTCTTAGAGTAATACATCCTATTAAACTTTAAAGAAATCTGGCAGATTGGGGAAAATTTTTAAATTTTTTGTTTGTTTGTATAAATATTAGCTCTGCATCAGACATTCTTATCCTGTCTGCTGGGTCCTAATAGCCTTTCATGTCTCAGGGTTCTAAGAAGAGGAGAAACAGAAGCCAAATGTTACTTCAAGGTTTGACAAATTAGTTATTACGAGATTGAATGCAAGCTTTGGTTGAGTTTAGGGATAGAGGTATAGGATTAGGTATAGAGCTAGAGGAAGTAGTATTTGAGGAAAAATGAGTCTGGGCATATTTTTTTTAATCCCTGGGAGAGAGCTCTAAGTGTAAGTCTTTTTTTTTTTTTTTTTGCCCATCTTTCTATTTTGAAACATTTTGCCATATTCATATTTTAGCCCCACCTGCCACACACGTTTTTGTTGACTGTTTTTTTTCCACCCCCAAAGCCAAAACTAAGGCCTTCTGCCTTGCTCAGCTGCATGTTAAGTCTCCAGGTTTGAAATTCAAACATGCTTGTGAAATAAAATATGTCCCTTCCTTTGACTAATAGTGAATGAAACTAAGCAAATCCTCCTTCTTGCGTTGAACGAGTAAGCACAGTTTGTTAATTAGCAAATTGCCTTTTTCCCACTTAGGCAATGGATACTTCCTAGTTTGCCAGATCCAGCTTGGGATCCGCCAGTGTATGCCTTGGTCTGATTTGAGTCACCTCCTCTTTGTGATTAGATTTGTCTGCTCTTCCCGTCTCAAAAGAGCAGTTCTGCAAGGACTTCAGTAACTCAGTCCTTTTAAGATTTTAGCAGTGGTTCTCTTCCTTAGTAACAGGCTTACTTTCTCTGCAGTGATTGCTCTCTACTATAGGCATATAAAAGCTTTCCTCATCCCCCTTATCATTTGCCTCATTAATATGATTTCCTTCTCTTGAATGCGTCTTCCTCTCCCCGCTTAGAGCCATTAAATTATTGAGTGCATTCTGTAAAGTTTCTTGCATCCTATTTTAATTTCATGTACCACATTTTTTTCTCATCTGAAACTATATTGCTTCCCGCATTTGGATTTCAGAATGTGTGTGTGTGTGTGTGTGTTTTAAAGGCAATTGTATTTTTAATTATATTTGGCCTAGTTCCCCATTGTCAGTACTTGTACCATATGGGAAGTCCCTGGGATAACAGTCATGGTTTCTTCCTATCTTATTAGCTTACTTATTCTCCTTCCTTTCTCCCCTGCAGCTTCTCACCCTCTCTTCTCTAATGCCTTTGGAAGCTACTAAGAAGTTTAAATGGTCTGTGTGAAAATATGTCAGTGTCCCATTTTACCACATATATGTAATGTTTATAATTTATCCTCTGTCTACATCCCAGAGGGATGTGAGGTGCTTATGATTTAAAAAAAAAAAACCCAAACGAACATGTCCAACAGTACTGTTAAAAATAGAAAGGGAAATCAGAAGCCATTTAAAGGAATCTGTAACACAAAGTACTTATCAAACATAAGAAGAACATTTCTATAAAAAGTGAAAGAAGAACATAACCTTTTAATTATGCAAAGGCTTTGCTATTTTAGACTAGTAGTGAAAGAAGATTGTAATTGTGGTCTGAATGTTTCTATGTAGTGACACAATTACTGACAATATTGCTCATTTTCCCCCTAGAAATTTTTGTTCTACAGGAGAGAACTGAAGGAGTTTTTGGTTAGTCCCCAGTTACTGGTGTCAACTTCTTGAGGCTGGCTTTATCCTTCAAATTTCCCACCAACAGCTCCCGTTTCTTATCACCAGCCATGTACCAGACCAGCTAGGGGTTAGAGGGGCATTATTTCATTTAGTCCTCGTCATTAGGCTGTGAAATTGTGAGGGATGAGGAAGAAACACTCTTAAGTCGGTAATTGGATCAAAGTCACATAGGTAGTAAGTGGTAGAGTGAGGGTTTAAATCCAGATCTCTCTGGGTTCCCTTTCTGTTATTCTCTGATTCTTCTTGTTAAAGAACTGTATTGGAAAGGTTAGCCATTAAACCTCCTAACATTTACCTCCACTTCCAGTTTTTGTTCATTGTAGGATTTCCTAATTTGAGGTTCAGCGATATGTTTAAAATGGCATACTGGTTTGCACGTGTGTATGACAGTGTTACACTGTCTTGCATTTTCCATGGAGGAGTCAGGAGAGAGGGAGGGGGCAGAAGGCAAGGGTGAATGGGTGAGTCCGGACCAGCCTCTGCCTAACCCTAGTGCAAGCAGTTAGCTGTTGCTTTGAGGCAGAAGGGTACTAACGTTTTTATGGAAATAGACACTTACATGCATTATTTCACGTAATTCTCACAGTAGCCTTTGTGGTAAGTGGTTTTAGCCTCAATTTATAGACAGGAAAACTGAAGCACAGAGCATTAAGCAGGTTTGTCCAGTGTTGCACAAGTAGAAAATAGAGTCATCAGTATTCCATTGACTTTATCTGACCCCCAAACCTATGGTCTTTTCCTTTACATGTTCTCATTTCTAACAACAATAGTAGCTAATATTTATTGAGCTCTTACACTATGTGCTGAGCAGGATTCTTCCCACTTTACTGGATTATTTCATTTAATCCATACAGCAGTCTTATGGACTACGCACTCACTATGTCCATTTTACAGGTGAGTAAATTGAGGCACAGAGAGTTAAAGTAACCTGGCAAGGATCAGAAGGCACGAGAGTAGCAGATCAGAGATAGTGTCCACTCTGGAGTGGACTTGCTTATAAACTGTAGTTTCAAGCAGTTTCTACTACCTAGAGCCACACTCTCTACTTCCCTCTTCCCCCACCTCACTTTCCTTACCTGCAAGATAAAACTAGAGGGGTTATTTAGAAAAAAGAGTTTGTTTGCTTTTTTAGGAAAGTATGTTTAAGAGGGAAATACTCTCCTGAGGAACTGCAGTAAGTACTGAGCACTGTGGGCCTGAGATCTAGCTGAGTTGCTTATGTACGTCCTACTCATGAGACTTGGCTAGGATACATTAAACAGTGATAATCTCTGCCTTCATTGGCCACTTCAATAAGGATAATAAAAACTCACCCTTTTAATGACCATGTTGCAAAGTTTTCTAACCCCAGTCTTCCCGCCCAGTTCAGTTTATCAGTAGTGATTGACCTTAATTCTATTCTTATGCCGACTAGCCTGCAGTGAGTATAGGTTGTTACTGCTTTGCCTTGGCCAGTGCGTACTTGACTCAGGAGGCGCGAAGCAGTCCCCAAGCATCTACCATTTATTTGCCTTTGGCACTGTGATGAAGCCTATTCCCATGAAATGAAGTGACCTTTGTGGCACACAGACCCAGGGCCTCACTCTCCTTGAGTCTGCAGTATCAAAAGCATGGTGGTGTTTTATGGCGTAATTCTTCGGCTTGTATGCAGCTTTATTGCAGGAAGGATACAGAAGTGTTGGGTGCACCGAAGTGATAATAATTCAAAACCCACACACCTATTCTTCTTTGAATTTTTTTCTTTCATCTGTTGCTGTTGTCCATTTAACAGAATTCCTTTACAACCAAATAAAAGTAAAGAATGAAACAAGCTGCGTTTGATTTTATGCTCTGATCTTTACTAGCTTCTAGGGCGTTGGGCAACTTATTGAACCCCTCTGGGTCTCAGTTTCCCCATCCTGAGGATTATCGATAATGTCTGGTAAGCACCTGGTTGGAGCCCGGCACAGCGCAGATGGTCAATACAGAGAAGCTGCTATTATTATTATAAAATGCATGGACGATCTTATGATGTAAAAGCTTGAGATTTGTTTTGTTTATGGTAGTAAATAGTGTTTCCCTGTGGACTTCTCTGTGATGCTTCTGTGAAATCCCAGGAAAACAGTAGAATAGTGTTTGCAATAAGGAAAGATAGCTCTTTGTTCCCTTCAACGGACAAAAGAGGCTCATTATCGTATCAAGTAGTGACTGTTGCTATTGAACTGGTTTATTTGTATGTTTTTTCTGTTTTTTTTTTCTAGGGATTTATTTGTGGCTTTTCAGTAGCAACAGGTGCAGCAGCGAGACTAGTGTCAGGATACGACAGCTATGGAAATATCTGTGGGCAGAAAAATGCAAAGTTGGAAGCAATACCAAACAGTGGCATGGACCACACCCATCGGAAGTGAGTAGACTGTTGGCTGAATGAACGCTATGGAAACTTTGAAGGGGGGTAGAAAATCCTGCTTTTCTTACTATTATAAAAATAATATTCAGTAAGATATTATTTTTGTATGACTTCTGTTGGTGGTTTTTTTTTTTAACTGCCCACTAGAATTATTCCTGTTTTTGCTCTAAATGTTTTTGCTCTAAATACGTTTTCCAGGAAATAAAATTAGCTGCCAAGTTAAAATGCACCATCTTGAGGTTTTAATGAGTAAAGGCTTGATTTGAGAGCATTATTCCTATACTCTTTTTTCCCATTAGCCTTTAGGTTGTACACGAAGTTTAACTCTGGAAATAATGTAATTATTTTTTCTTCCTAAGATTGTACTTAATGGGAGACAGGGATGATAATGGATTTTGAAACATTAAAGGTATAATGAAACATTTTGTGATGCATCATTTATAAGTACAGTACACATCAATTTCCAGTTTTTTTTTTTTAAGATTTTTTTATTTATTTGTTTGACACAGAGAGAGAGAGAGAGAGAGACAGTGAGAGAGGGAACATAAGCAGGGGGAGTGGGAGAGGGAGAAGCAGGCTTCCTGCCGAGCTGGGAGCCCAATACGGGGCTTGTTCCCAGGACCCTGGGATCATTACCTGAGCTGACGGCAGACGCTTAACCGACTGAGCCACCCAGGCGCCCCTTCCTGTTTTATAAAAGATAATGTTTTCTTTGTCAGACTTTAAAATTTGTTTTGAGTTCTCAAGCTTCATCTTTTGCATTTTATGAAATTCCTGACTTAATCGCCTTTTTTTTTAAATAAGAGCTATTATTTCATTTTTAATGTCTGTGAGGAAAATGTCATCAAACATATCTTAGGTATGATGTCAGTGTATTTGTCCACACTGTATATTAATGCCCCATCATACTTGATTAGACAAGCTTAATAAATAAAAACAGGTCTTCAGAATTCACCAAACTAATTTTAAAGTAATGGGTTACCCAATTCAGTTAATGAACTTTATAGGAAAAGTCTAAGCAGTGAAAGCTATTTTTAGGCTATAGTTGTCTTAAGAAGCATTTTTCAGGATATAGTAGCTGTATTTATTTTATTTTTTTTTTTAAGATTTTATTTATTTATTTGACAGAGAGAGACACAGAGAGAGAGAGAGGGAACACAAGCAGGGGGAGTGGGAGAGGGAGAAGCAGGCTCCCCGCCAAGCAGGGAGCCTGACACAGGGCTCGATCCCAGGACCCCGGGATCATGACCTGAGCCGAAGGCAGACACTCAATGACTGAGTCACCCAGGTGCTGCATAGTAGCTATATTTATTATTAGTTAAATTTGTTTGTTAAATCAGGGCCCTTTCTGGAAAGTATAAGATTAATTTGATAATTTCACAAACTTGAAGAAATCCAAATAGTCAGTCATATCTCAGAGATATTCCCCCATTGAATGAAGGAATGATGCATTTCAAATACATAAAATTTCAAATAATAATAGTGAATATTTGTGTAGCATATCATAGTTGGCAAGCATATGATAACCATGCTGTGGGGTAGGTGTGGCAGAGGTTTAGAGAGATTGAAGTGATTTTCTCAAAAGTCTGGTTGGTCATTGGAATATCAAACACAGACCATGAGCTCTTCTCTTGATAAGCACCTGTATCCCTTGACAGAAGTGAAAATTGGACTCATAGAAAGTAATTTGGAGGATTTTCATTTATCCCTTTTTTGATTGCTTTATAGAATTAACACAACTTTTAGGCCTTGTGTTATTTCTGATAACAAGACAGCTTATCTATATAGATATATATTTAAACTTTTTCTTTAGAAATAATTTTAGACTCCTAGAAGTTGCAAAAATAGTATAGAATTCCACATCTTTTGTTATTGTAGTACTGTCTGTGCTGTTAAATATGTTTTGACTCTTTAATGCTGGTGACATGTACCAAACATAAAATATTACCATTTAGGTAATTGATGAGATAGGAGGAAAAGTGCTCTCTTCCCAAAGGTCTGTTGTTCACATGAGGTCATACTCATGTTTATGGCTCCCTTTATAAACTTGCTGATGGTTCCAAGCATATTGTCACCATAAGGTTTGTGTTGATGTCACTCTTTACGCTTAACCTTATGGAGGTTCATTTGGTCATTTCTTAATTTCAAATCCTTCTATTTTCTATATACTATATGTTCTATATGCTATATATATATTTATATATATTGGCCTCTTGCAAAGAGAGCCTGCTTCTTATTCCAAAAAAAAGTGGTTACTTTTCCCTGAGTGCTTAGCATAGTTGGGAGCCATTCATGGATTGCTCTAGAGGAAATAGTTTCCCAAGTGTAGCTATACCTCAAGTATGCATGTTTGTTTATTTGTTCGTTTGTTTTTTTACTAAAGATTTTATTTATTTATTCATAAGAGACAGAAAGAGAGAGAGTGAGAGAGAGAGGCAGAGGGAGAAGCAGGCTTCCCACTGATCAGGGAGCCCAATGCGGGACTCAATCCCAGGACCCCGGGATCATGACCTGAGCCGAAGGCAGACGCTCAACCATTTGAGCCACTCAGGCGCCCCGTTTGTTTGTTTTTTTATTGAGAGGGAGAGGGTAAGAGAGAATCTTAAGCAGGCTCCACGCCCAGCATGGAACCTGACCTGGGGCTCGATCTCACAACCCTGAGATCATGACCTGAGCCAAAATCCAGACACTCAACTGACTGTACAACCCAGGGGCCCCTGTTTATTTATTTTGGATCTCTACTTCTTCTTCTTTGCATGTAAACATTTCAGTGCTGACCCATCTAAGTTATTTCTATCTATAAATGGAACATATATATTTTTAATGAATAATACATTTTTGAACATACCTTTCTCAGGTAAGTCTATAAAGAAGGCATAGCGTCCTTGTGTTTGTTACCTTCACTCCATCTTTTTCTTTTTCCTGACAAATGCATTCGTTCCCTCCTTTTTCATTCATTTCCTGATACCTCTTTGTCTTCATTATGAATACTAGGCCCTACCATAGCTATAGAATTTTTTTTATCTGTTTTGTCTGTTGCTGCTTCAGCTTGACCTTGATCACTACTTTCTCCCATTTCTTATCCTCAGTCCCTAGTACCTGATACTTAACTAGGACCTACCTCCGTACATATTTGTTGAATAAGTTAATAAATGAATCCTCTAAAATCTTGAATACAACTAACTCTTTCTTGCTTTCATGAGTATTGTTTTCTCTGTCAGAAAGAAACATTTCTCCCGTTCTTCACGTGGCTAAATTCTACTCATCCCTCAGCCCTCACTATAACTGTTATTTCCCAGAAAGATCTTTTCTGATCTCACAGTTTAAGTCAGGTATTTAAAAATACTTCCTCATAGGGTGCCTGGGTGGCTCAGTTAGTAAAGCATGTGACTCTTGATCTTGGGGTTGTGAGTTCGAGCCCCACGTTGGGTGTTGAGTTTATTAAAAAATAAATAAATGAAAGTAAATAAAAATATTCTCATGGTTTCCTATCATATGTGTAATTATTTATTTTGTGATTATTTGTTAAATGTGTCTTCTAAGTTCTGTGAGAGCAGAGGTGAGGTTTCTTTTCAGTACTGTATCCTCAGTACTTGGAATGTAGTAGACACTCAAATGTTTGTTGAATGGGTAAAAAAATTATTTTCTTAAAATATTTTCTAGGAAGTGAATTACCAAGTTTGAGGATAAGATTAAGATTACTAATACAGGGGCGCCTGGGTGGCTCAGTCGTTAAGCGTCTGCCTTCGGCTCAGGCCATGATCCCAGGGTCCTGGGATCGAGCCCTGCATCGGGCTCCCTGCTCCGCAGGACGCCTGCTTCTCCCTCTCCCACTCCCCCTGCTTGTGTTCCCTCTCTCACTGTCTCTCTCTGTCAAATAAAATCTTAAAAAAAAAAGAGATTACTAATATATATTTTAAGATTATTTTTTTAAAATATTTTATTTATTTATTCATGAGAGACGGGGGGAGGGGGAGAGAGAGAAGCAGAGGGAGAAGCAGGCTCCCAAGCAGCAGGGAGCCCGATGCGGGACTCGATCCCAGGACCCTGGGATCATGACCTGAGCCGAAGGCAGACGCTTAACCATCTGAGCCACCCAGGCGCCCTGTATTTTAAGATTATTAATAAAAATTGCTGATGAATATGGCTTTCCATAAAGTCTGT
Organism: Callorhinus ursinus; assembly: GCF_003265705.2. Taxonomy (NCBI): domain Eukaryota; kingdom Metazoa; phylum Chordata; class Mammalia; order Carnivora; family Otariidae; genus Callorhinus; species Callorhinus ursinus. Next base: position 23,518,995 of record NW_027397086.1, on the reverse strand, counting down.
TTCATTTACACTCCCACCAATGTCTGAGATTGCTAGTATTACTAGTTTTTATTTTTTACTCATTTAGTTAGCCAAAAAATGGTCTCTTACAGTTTTAATTTGCACGTCTTTGGTTATTTGTGAGCATGAGCATCTTTCCTTCACATGTTTGTTGACCTCAGCACAACTGTTGTGCTAGCGTATCTATTCTTGGTCTTCTAATCTCTAATCTTCTCCATCCTTTATACTATGATAGGATTAAGTTCTTTCAAACACTTTTTATGGTCATTTCCCTGCTCAAGAGCCTTTCCTTTAGTGTTAATGCCTACAGTATCAAAGGTGAGCCCCCTCAACACCTGCCATTTTAGGCTTCCCATGATCTAGACCCATTGTGCCTATTCCGTCCTTTCTCACTGTTTGTCAGTATAGTAGTATTGTTCAAGACAATCATTTTGCCTGTGCACTGTCCCCTCGCCCTCTCTGCCAATCTGAATTCTTGAAAGACTTAATTAAGGTGGGTCTCCTAACCTCTTCACGAAATATTTCAAAACAGACTTTATCCCATAGTGATCTTTTATTACTTTCCTAGCTCAAATTTGTTTTTCGGTTGCCTTGGAGTTCTTCTCCAATTATGTTGTGTGTTTCTTCTGCCTGTCATAATTACCATTTGCTAGGTAACAATGTTACTATAAACTTAGTGGCTTAAAAGAGGACACATTTACTATCTCACAGTTTCTGTGGGCCAGGAATACGGGTATGGCTTAGCTGGGTCTCCTGCTTCAGAGCGCTTGCAGGACTGCGATCAAGGTGTTGGTCAGGATTAGGGCTCTGCTGGGGCGTTCCCCTTCCAAGCTCACAGAGTTGGCAGCACTCCGTCTTTCAAGAGCCTTGGCTCTTTATGGGTGTAAGCCTGGGGCCACCCTCAGTGCATGCTATGTGGGCCACTGCATATGGTGGCTTACTTCAAAGCCAGCAAGGGAAAGCATCAGTAGAGTCTGCTAGCAACATGGAAGTTAAATTTCATGTATAAAATTATAGAAGTGATGTCTTGTCACCTTTGCCATATTCTACTTGTTAGAAGCAAGTCACAAGTCCCACCCAAAGTCAAGGAGATTGAATTACACCAAAGTGTGAATTCTAAGAGGTGGGAATAATTGGGGCATCTTTAAGTCTTCTGCCACCCTGTCCAACTCTGTCTCCCTGGAGTGCTGTGTTTTGTATAGCTCCCAGATTTGAATACCCGGGAGTTACTTCATGGGGCTGATTGAATTGCAGTAATAGAGGAAGGAAGAAACCTAGAAGAGGAATGGGAAGGGGGAATGCCTTTGACCTGTTCTTATCAGAAATTTTCAGGGACACCTGGGTGGCTCAGTCAGTTAAGCATCTGCCTTCAGCTCAGGTCATGATCCCAGAGTCCTGGGATCAAGTCCTGGAATCGAGCCCCACATTGGGCTCCCTGCTCAGCAGGGAGCCTGCTTCTCCTGCCCCTCCCCCCGCTTGTGCATTCTCTCTCTCTCTCAAATAAATAAAATCTTTAAAAAAAAAGTTTAAGATGCCAAGATGACTGTAGAATTCTATTAGTGGTAAAGAAAAGGCAATATTTTATTGCCTTATCATTTTTTTTTAAGATTTCTTTATTTAGCAGAGAGAGAAGGGAAGGGGCAAAGGGAGAGAATGAGAAGAATCTTAAGCAGACTCCATGCCCAGCATGGAGCCTAAAGAGGGGCTCGATTCAGGACCCTGAGATCATGACCTGAGCCAAAATCAAGAGTCAGCTGCTTAACTGACTTAGCCACCCAGGTGCCCCTGTCGCCTTATCACTCTAATTGTAATGTGTTCTTTTTCTCCAAGTAATATTTTTGACCTGATAATATATTTACTGCAGTAATAAGGATGTAAAGGAAAATGGTAGATAATATTTTATGAGATATAGGAAGGCCCCAACTTCAGATGGATTATGTTCCCAAAGCTCATTTTTAAGTTAGTTGTTTGAGATGTGTACAAATCTTCTGCATAGAAACAGTGCTATAAATAGGGTTCTGAGGCTGGGTTAACTCAAAAAGCTCATTTATCTTAGAATCATAGACTGTCAGAAGTGAAAGGGATCTTTAAGATTATCTAGTGTGTAACCACCTTAAAGCATCCCGTCAAATATCGGTAAGCCTTGTTTGTAAACCTCCGTAAAGCACCCCATCAAATGCTGGTGGGTGCCAGCTGAGGCTCAGAGAAGAAAATGAGTTGTTTTGTAGTTGAGCTATTATTATGTAGCAGAGATGCTAGAGAACAAGGGTAAAGCTTACAGTCTTTTTTTGGGGGGGTTATGGGGAGCAGGGTAGTAATAGTATGTTTGAACTCTGATCGACAATTCCAAAATTCTACATTGCCTACCATTTTCAAAACCTACCATTCTTCCACATTCTACATTGCCTACCATTTTCAAAACCATAAAGCTAGCTTTACAGTTTATGTGTCAATTTTTAGAGAATTATTATTATTATAGAAATTCTTCCCAAAGGGGAAGCCTCCTCTCCTCCATATCAATTTGGATAGAACAGGGCTGCTTCTAGTTCTAAGATACCTGCATTCGTGGATATGGGGACTATACTGGGGCAAAACATCTAGCTCTATTGGCCCCTGGGGAGGCAATTGGAGGAGAAGGGAGGTATTGTGTTTCCACCATGGATGTTACCTTGTCCTGGGTGCCTGGGATGGGAGAGGCTATGGCCAGGTGACAGTGACTCTTAGTATGCATAGGTTATTGTAAAGCCAGGTGAGGGTATGTAGAGAACTGCTGTTAATCTTTTTTATAGGTATTATATCATTATTAGAAATTTTTTCTCCATTCTGCAAACAGTCCTAACACAGAGCTTAGCGACCCTTTCTTTGTTGACTCTTAAATTTTCTCAGATAAGTGAAATAGGTCTCACTTATCAGTATCGATTTTTTTCATAGAGCTTCCAAAGATACATTTTTTTGCACAAATCTAACTTTATTCTTTATCTTTTTATCTTTCCTCTAAGTACGCCATTTAAAGCCCCAATCATTGATAAAGGCTCTTTGACCGTAAAATGCCTCTCAGATTTCAGATAATCAGTATTAACAGGATATACAGGAAGTAGAGGTCTGAGGAGGTTGATGACATATATTTGTAAGTAAAATCTGTAGGGCGCATTTTATTTGAGACCTGTTTCAATTGCCTTTGTAACCTGTGGCAGGGTATCTAGTGTGAGTTTAACTTCTTTTTTTTTAACTATCTCATTCCCCAGAAATGCACAACGTAGAATGTTCATGGTAGAAGGGCTCTGGAGATCACTGAGCCCCTTCATTTTGCAGGTGAAGAGCCTGGGGTCTAGGAAACCAGTGGCTTGATGGAACAGTATCAGGAGTAGCACCCACCCTTGAACGCTCAGTCTAGTGCTCTTTGCATTATATACTGCCCCATCCCTGGTAAGCTACACAATGATTCCAGTTGCCCACCCTTTTCACTTTTGGGGCCTCTCCCTCTGAACGTTTAAAAATGAAAAACTTTTGGTAGAATATGCAGAGAAGGAAGGGCAGGTTATATAAATTAATAAAGTTAAAACTAAAGAAACTTTGAAACCTGTATGATCCATGAAGGCTTCAAATAATCTGATGGCAGTCTTGTCTGTTTTTCTCTCTGTCGGATAAAGAACATGCTTTTTTTTTTTTAAGATTTTATTTATTTATTGGATAGAGAGAGAGAGCACAAGTAGGCAGAGTGGCAGGCAGAGGGAGAGGGAGAAGCAGGCTCCCCACTGAGCAGGGGGCCGGATGTGGGGCTCGATCCCAGGACCTTGGGATCATGACCTGAGCTGAAGGCAGACACTTAACTGACTGAGCCACCCAGGTGCCCCAAGAACACGCATTTTAATGATGAAATGTGTTGTTTTTATTTCACATTTGGGCATTTTTACCATTTGTGTTTTAAATACTTATTGAAAAACATGTAGCTTAAACTGATAATGTTACTTTTTATTAAGTTAGTTGATTATTTAATCAACTGTCTATTAGATTACTGTCTATTAGACAGTAGCTTTATTTTAAAGAAACTATTTTTATGATCTCTGCATAGATACAGAATAGGACTTTAGTGGCCACCGATCACCTTCCCTAAAGCTCAGGTCTCTATAGGTTTAGTGTCTGGTTCAGCCTACCCCATGAGGGCTAATTAGCTTATTAACTCTTATAAAGGCTTATTTGGGAGTTGGCACTGATACGGTACCAATTTGGAGACTGTGTTTACTCTTTACTCCTAAAAAGATTTTTTTAAAAAAGGTTTTATTTATTTATTAGAGAGAGAGAGAGAAACAGCATGAGAGGGGAGAGGGTCGGAGGAAGAAGCAGGCTCCCTGCTGAGCTGGGAGCCCGATGTGGGACTCGATCCCAGGACTCCAGGATCATGACCTGAGCCGAAGGCAGTCGCTTAACTAACTGAGTCACCCAGGCGCCCTAAACTACTCCTAAAAAGATTGCCAAGGTTCCTGGGCCTACACCATGCTGAATACCCATCTATTTTAGGAAGAACATTTTTCTTTAATTAGTTAATATGTAAAACATGCCTTTTTTGGAAGACCTTTAAAGAAGTTGTCAAGTCTTGTTGACTGTGCATAACTGTCCCTGTTTGGAAAAGAAAAGGAACTAGGAATTTCTAATACAGATAAAATTTGCTAAACTACTTGGTCCTTTTATCAGCCAAGTATAGTTGGTTCTTCATGTTTATGCAAGTAGGACTTCTTTCTCTTTTTCCTGATGACTTAAATTACTGTTTACTGAATGACTATCCTTTGCCATTTCTGAAAATTCTGTTAATTATTTTGTTTAGTCCTCAGCAAACATTTATTAAAATTTGTGTGCTAGAAATCTCCATTAGGAATAATAAAACAGGGAACAACCTAAATGGCTGAAAAAAGAGGTTTGGTAAATTCATTTATTCATGCATTATATTTCTTGTCATCTTTGGGTTAGATCTTATAGTCTAGAGCAAAAGAGGCACACTCTTTTACCTCATGGAAATTATAATCTAGTGGAGAAAACAGAACTTAATAAAATCATCATACAATCACAGTATTACTCTAGTTGTCAAAAGTGTTACGAAGGGAGAGGCATAACGGCATGAGATGGGTTGTAATAGGAGGATCCAGCCCAGACTGAGGTACTATGGAGTGAAAAAGTTATGGTGTGAAATCATGTCCATTGACACTGAATAGCCACATAAAGTTATTAAGGGAAAAATAAGCTACAGAACAGCATATGTAATATGATTTTTATTTATATGTATAAAAACATACATGTACATAGAAAGGTACAGAATGACATGAAAATGTTAACATGTGGTTAACTGTTATATTGTGGATGGTTTTAATTTTATACTTTTTCTTCTAAGTTTTCTTCGATATATATTATTTGCTTAATGAAAAAAATTGGAAAAAAAAAAAAAAAAGCATTCACAATCCCTGATCTTGAAGAGCTTGCATTTTAGCGAGGAAGACAGAATACACAGATAACCATGACAGGGCAATGTGCGACAGGTGGTGACTCCAGTTTCCTAGGTTCCTAATAACAGGCTGGTGGGAACAGAAAAATAAGGCAATTTGATGGTGGCCCTGGAACCACCACTATGTTAGTTGCTACTGCAGCTGTAACAAATTGCCACAAACTAAGTGGCTTGAAACAACAAAGTTCTCTGTAAGTCAGAAGTCTGCATGGCAAGACTCAGCTGATTGCCTGTTCCAGGTTTCACAAGGCTGAAATCAAAGTGTCAGCAGGGCTGTGTTCCTCACTGGAGGCTCTGGGGGATGAATCTTCCTCCAAGCTCATTCATGCTGTTGCCAGAATTTGGTTCCATGTGGTTGTCAGACTGAGGTCCCATTTCCTTGCTGGTTGTCAACGAGGGGTCCTTCTCAGCTTCTAGAGGCAGCCTGTATATCTTATAGCCTATATTCTGTGGTTCATGGTCCATTTCCATTAGCAACGGTGGGCCAGATCCTTCTCATGCTTCAGTCTCTGACCTCCCCTTCTTCAGGGTAGCATCTTGGTTCTAGATTGTCCATTTGGAACCGCCAGTTAGCCAATGACTGGGGGTTCAGGGACAGAGTCATTTTAAGTAGGGTTTTAAAGCCTTAGGTTGGAGGTTCAGAGCAGGACTTGCATTACAGCAAGGGGAATATCAAAGTAGGCTTCTGGAAGGAAGGCACACAGAATAGTGATGGGGGGGTTGGAAACTGGTGATGAATGGATGGTCATGTGGGTTCTTGGGCCACATGGCAACTCAAGAGCCCATCTCTCCTGAGGATGGAATTTCAATTAGAATGCCAAGCTTGGTTCTCATTGGCTGAAGAACATTGTGGGCTGAGTCTACAGGTTGGCATTCTGTAGGACATTCCAAAGCTGGCTGAAAACTGGCACCCACAGTGACGAGCTCCTAACTCTATCTTGTGGAGTTACAGAGGCTTAGGAGAGGAGAGGCAGTGCATTTTATCCACTGTGCTAATGCTTGCGTTTTACAGAATGTTCAGGGTATTCTTCAGAGCAGCCCAATGGATCACCTGCTTATTCCTACAGTTAGAGATAAGTTTGAACAAATGGAGATACTTTAAGCCTTTGACGAGTTTGGCTTTGCTTTGAGGGAAAGCACTGTCCTCTTTGCCTCCTGTCAAATAGTCTCTGATTCTAACATTAATACCACCTCTCCTAGTTTGGCTCAACGCAAAGAAGAGCAGCCTAGGTAGATACTACACGTAAACTTGCATTTGTGGACTCATTTTGTCAAAAGCTGATAAGCATTTGAAAACAGTAACAGTTCTAAATGGAAACTTATTGTGTTATTTATGCAGTTTTTCCTAAAGTTTATTTTTCTCTCATGGAAAATGTTAGAAGTTATAAAAATGATAGGTAAATTTCCTGAAGGCAAATTTATGGAGGCATCTTTGGAAAATTTTTTTTGCCATATTTTGTGACCACACTACTCTTTAGCCTGGATTTTAAAGCTTTTTACAAAGGTAACATCTGTATTACTAGTGTAATTCTACTTCTAGGATAGTACTTGCTATTAATAATACTGCTAGCAACTTGAAAAAAGAGATTCAATTACATACCTTAGAAAATGCAGGAGTTGAAAGTTGAAATGTTTTGCAGATTCTAAAAAGGGAAGTAAAAAGCCACTTAGAATTCGAGATCACATGCATGCAATGAGGCAAGTATGGGGTGATTGGTTTTTCTCTTGGTTACCTGCCTCGCTGTGTATCCTGCCCTAGCTACGTTAAACAGCTGATTATATATGCTCAATTCAGACTTTCACTACTTGGGTTGGTTCCAGGTTAACCAGGCAACTGTAAAGATTCTAAAAAGCTCTTGTCATTGTATGTAAGCTCATAGATAAGACCTTTGTAATATACTTTAGGTAAGTATTAACCACTTCAGCTATGAATTTTAAAGTCATTAGTTTGCCGTCTATTTATTTATCTGGACATGAGGGCAACGGAGAAGCTGGAGGGTCCACAGTCCATACATGACCACCCTTACTTCTGACACCAGTTGCAAGTTGAGGGGCCCACAAGACCATTCTTAGAAAGCCTCATAGAACTCCCTGAAATCCATTATACTCACAGGGAAGAACGACAGATTAAAATCAGCCAATGAAAGAAGTACACAGGGCAGAAGGTTCATTGTTTTCTCCCTGTGGAATCAGGGCATTTACTTACCTGGCACTGATATGTAACAATACACATGGCACATTGCCAACTGATAAGCTCACCCAAGTCTCAGTATTCAGAATTTTTATTGGTGCTTCATTATGCAGGCATGATTCATTGTGCATGAGGCTGATTCAGTCTCTAGCCCCTCTTGTCAAGCAAACACATATGACTCCAAACTCCTAGTCTATATGACATTACTGGTCTTTCTAAGCGTGGTCAACCCCTTGGGCACCTGGCTGGCTCAGTCAGTGGAGTATGCAACTCTTGATCTCGGGGTTGTAAATTCGAGCTCCATGTTGGGTGTAGAGATTACTTAAAAATAAAATCTTAAAAAAAAAAAAAGAGTGGTTAACCCCTGCCCTAAATTCTATCTGATGTGGCCTGCCCACATCCTAAATCACATTGTTGTTGGACTGTCTGCTATGACCCAAGGCCCCTGGCAAATAAAGACACTCCTTTGCCCAAGGCAAAGTCGAAACCTCTTTCTGAGTAGGTTAAATTCTTTACTACACATTTTAAGTGTGTGGGACTTAATTAGGGACTCTTTAAGTTGGATTTTGTAAAGTACATTTTTCAAGATGAAATTTGAAATATTTTTATAGTTTTATTAAGGTACAATTTACATATAATAGTTTACTGTAACTGGTAACTATATATAGTCATACACCCTCTATCACAATCCACACTTCTGTTGCCCCCTGAAAATTACCTCATACCCCTTTGCAGCCAGTTCTCCCATCCTTGTTCCCAAGCAACCACTGATGTGCTTTCTGACAGTATAGTTTTGCCTTTTCTAGAGTTTCATCTGCGTGAAATCATATAGTATATTGTATTTTGTGTCTGGCATGTTTAACATAGCATAGTAATGTTATTGAGATTCATCCATGCTGTTAAGCAATAGTGTGTTCCTTTTTAATTACTAAGTAGTATTCCATTGTGTGGATATACTACATTTTGCTTGTCTGTTCACTAGTTTTTGGATATTTGGGTTATTTACTTATTTAAAATAATTTTGTTCTATTGTGAATAACATTGCTTTGGAAATCTATGCATGTGATGCTGTATGGATATGTATTTCATTACTCTTGGGTAAATACCTAGGTTTGGAATTGCTGAGTCATATGGTGAGTTTAAGTTTAACTTTACAAGAAATTGCAGAACTGTTTTCCAAAGGGGTTACACCATTTTGCATTCCCACCGTAGCTGGCGCATAGGGATGCAAGAACACTTGCTTGGTTCTGGGGGTTCCAAACAGACCAGGTTCGGCCGGTCACATGTGCATGTGATGGTATTTCCTTCTGATTTTAATTCGCATGTTTTAGTGACTAGTGATGGTGAGCATCTTTTTTAAAGTATTGGTTGACCATCCATATATCTTCTTTTGTAAAATATTTGTTCAAATCTTTTGCACATTTTTTGAGAATTTGGTTTGTTTTAAAAAGTTTTAAGAGTTCTTTATATATTCTGTTTATAAGACCTTTGTCAGGTATATGTTTTGCAAATATTTCTCTAATTTGTGGTTTGCCTTTTTGTTTTCCTAATGGTATCTTTTGATAGACAAGTTTTTAATTTCAGTGAAGTCTAACTTATCCATTAGATACGTTTAAAACACACACACACACGTGTTTCTTTTTAATGGCTCATGTCTTTTGTATTCTATCTGAGAAATCATTGATGTAACCGAAGTCGTATAGATTTGTTTCTATGTTTTTGTAGCCAGGGCACAGGAGTGCAAGAGCACCTGGCTCTGGGGGTCCCAAACAGACCAGGTTTGGCCCCTTGCCCCTGACAAAATCCAAAGGCAGAGAGACACATGGTGGGGAAACAAGAAAGGAATTTATTTCCATGAAGCCAACACAGGGAAGGCAGCGGACTAATGTCTCAAAGACTGTCTTCAAAGTGCTGAAAATACTTCCAGGTTTATATAAGGAGAATATGGGACAAAGGTGGGTGGGTACATGCAGGTGGGCAGTAAAGGTCAGGTCATCATTGTCTAGGGGTCAGTCCCCCGGGGTCTTGCTGGCTCAGGGCAGTCCTTATTGCTTGAGGGGGTGGTTTTGGTTCCCTTCAGGGGATGCTTTGCCTGCAGGGTCTTTTGCCTGAGTTAAGAGATAAGCTAGAAAGAAGAATTTAATAGGTTAGAAAGTACAGACTGAGGTCAAAATGGAGGTAGTTGATGTCCTCTTTCATTTTCCTCTAGAAGTATTGTATTTAGCTCTTATGTTTATGCCTATGATCCATTTTGATTTAATGTTTGCATATGGTGTAAAGAGGTCAAGGTTTGTCTTCTTTTTCCTCCATACAAAAATCCAGTTATTTCAGCTTCATTTATTGAAAAGACTGCTTTCCCTGTTGAATAACCTTGGCACCTTTGTAAAAAAGTAGACTTTTAAATCTGAGGGCATGAAAGGAAGCTGATGGAGTTTCTGGTAGTAGCAGATACCAGTATTACGGAAAAAAATTAAAGTAAGGATATCACCTCTCTTATAACACTGTTTTAAATAACTAGTTGCAACAAATTTTATAAAAGAGATAAATGGAATGCGTGTTGGTCAGTAGAGATAAAAATACTATCCGCCAACGACAAGGGACTGTAACCTGAATGTGTAGGAGATTCAACAAAAACATATCTTGAAATGAGATGCATAAATCATGTGTTATAAAACATACACCTACTCAGTTCAGTCATTTATTTTATCACTAGACAAAAATATAATGAAAAACATAATACTTGTTTTATGAGAAAACAGAATCTAACAAGATATAGGGCCAAATACAGAGAATTATAGTACTCAAATAGAATGAAAAGGAAACAAATAATAAGAGAATAGAATCTACTCCTGGCTGAGTAGTCTTAAGATAAAGATGACAATTCTAACAAAGTTAATTTATAGATTTAATACCAGTTAAGATCCTGATAGGATGGTGAATTGGACTTGATTGATAGTATAAATCACAGAATAAAGGAGCAGGAAAGAACTTCAGGGGAGAACATTTAAAAAAATTTTCTTGTTCTTAAGATAATTTGAGAGGATTAGAATTAGGAGCATATATTGTAAGTCAGTTAAATGGGGATAAAAGAGCAGAGAGCCATACAATGGAAGTAGAGAAGAGATTAGACCAGAAATCTAGGTAGTTACTAAAGTTGAGCACCAAATTAACTGTGGACTTTATGGCTTTGAAAGTAGAAAGGGAAACTTGTGGGTTTTGCAAACCAGAGTTTGCATATTTAAAGGCCTCTAGGCAGACACTGTACATCACTTAAGTGGACTGGGAATAAGATAATAGGGAACGTTGGACACTTTGAACTTGGTATGTGTGTGCCCAATAAAAGGAAAATTTCTACTTGGTCCTAGCTGATTTTTGGCATGTGGGTGGATGGCCTAGTGGTGCTCCTTTTTCAAAAGAAGCCAGAAATCTACTGATGGAAGGAGAGTAGGGGAACACCTGTGACCTATCGCCTGCGTCAGTTCAGGCTGTTATAACAAAATATCACAGACTGAGAGGTTATAAACAACAGAAATTTAATTCTCTTAGTTTTGGAGACTAGAAATCTACGGTCAAGACCAAGATGATCACATTGTCATGAGGGCCCTCTTTCTGGTTCAGTGCTAACACTTTCTCCCTGTGTCCTCACATGGTAGGACGGGATAGGGATCTCTTTGGAACCTCGTTTATAAGGGCACTAGCCCACTCATGAGGGCTCCATCCTCATGACCTAATCACCTCTCAAAGGCTCCTAATACAACCACCTTTGGAAGTTAGGATTGAACATACGAAATTTGGGGGCACACATTCTGACCATAGCACCTATTGATCTTCTGATTCTTAAATATGAGCAATCAGTGTATTGTCCAAACAAAACGGGGGGGGGGAGAGATTACTCATTGTCCAATTAGTGATTGTGTAGCTTAAAGTGAAACAAAAAGGAATTTTGCCATTTAAAACCAACACTGCTCCCAAGTATATTAACGAGACTACCTGAATGCAGGTTTATAACAGTAATGGAAACAAAATAGAAATATCAGAAATAAACTGATAGTAGCATATGAGAAATCAAGTAAAATAAAAACTAATAGCAATCGGTATTTAACAAAAGACATTGTTGAATGATGATATGAAGGAAACTACCCCTAGAGCTATTTTAATCTCACACCATGCAAAATAAATTTTAGATGAGTTAAATATTTTATTTTATTTATTTTTTTAAAGATTATATTTATTTTTGCAAGAAAGAGAGAGAGCGCAGGGGGAGGAGAGGGGCAGAGGGTGAAGCAGACTCCGAGCTGAGCAGGGAGCCAGATGTGGGACTCGATCCCAGGACCCTGGGATCATGACTTGAGCCGAAGGCAGATGCTTAACCAACTGAGCCACCCACCCCAGCGCACATGAGTTAAATATTTTAAAACAAATATTATACTTTTGTTATGGAGAGGAAATCATGTTATTAAAGCATTAAAGGAGTAAGTAGTGGGCATGTTTGTCAAAAAATTTGATTCTCTGATGCAAAGATAAAAGCAGTACGTTGAGAACAGTATTTATAGTTTTTCTATGATGGTAAGATTTTTCATGTAATTGGGGATATATCCATAAGGGTAGATTCAGTAGACAGATAACCAGTGATGGTTTACATTTTCACCAAGGATGATTTACACTGGAGAAAATAACATTAATATGTGTGACCTAAAGATCTTCATTTGTAAAATGAGGATAATAGTACCTACTTCCTAGGGGATTTTGGAGGAACAAATATGATAAATGATGTATGCTCCTTAGCACATTGCCTGGAACCATAGATGTTAACTGTATTTATTATAGTCGTTGTCATTATTATTATTTTCCAAAACAAGTTTCAAAGTTACTTATCAAAGCTTCTTCCCTTTTTAACCCAGATGGGGAAAACAGCTCATTTAGCCAAGTTTACATTTGTGGAGGTCACAAAGCACTTTTACGTATTCTGTTTCATTGATTCTCACTCTAGCCCTGGGAACCCTGAATTTTCCTCTCAGTGGAGGCTTTCAGGATTCACTCTTCCATAGTCACAGCTTGGTTTTTGGTCATCACCCTTTATTGCTCCACCTATAAAATCAATTGAAACTAATTCAGGAACTCCCCACTCTGACCACAGCCTTCTCTCTTTCCAGCTTGTGTGTTTTTCTTTGCCTCCTGGAGCCATTCTTTGACCTTTAGTTCTTTGACTCCTGTACTTTCTCCTAACTGCTTTTCTTTCTTTACTTTCATCCTTATTTTCTCTTACAATTTTTTCATACTCTTGGGATAATATCTAGTGCCTGCCTCTTACTGTGTCCTTCTCAAAAGACTAAGAAAAAGTCTGTGAAGGGCAGAGGATCTGAATGGACATTTCTCAAAAAAAGAGGGGTGAATGGCCAGAAAACCCATGAAAAGATGTTCAACATCATTAGTCATCAAGGAAATGCAAATCAAAACCACAATGAGTTACTACTTCACATCCACTAGAATGGGTATGGTAAAAAAAGACGTGGTTGCAAGTGTTGGCAAGGATGTGGAAGAATTGGATCCCTCATACATTGCTGGTCTGAACAGTAAATGGAGCACCTGCTATGGAAAAGTCTGGCAGGTCCTCAAAATATTAAATACAGAGTTACCATTTGACCCAGCAATTCCATTCCTTGTTATCTACCCAAGAGAAATAAAACCATATATCCATAAAAACATACATCCATACGAAGGCTTGTATACAAATGTTCATAGCAGCATTATTCCTAATAGCCGTAAAGGGAAAACAACATAAATGTGCACCAACTGATGAATGGATAAACAAAATGTGTTCTAGCCATACAACATAGTATTATTCAGCCATAAAGAGGAATGACATATTCATGGTTGCCTGAGGCTAGGGGTCAGAAAGTGGGGGAATGGGGAATGACTGTTAATGGTATGAGATTTATTTTTGGGGGTAATGAAATGTTCTAAAATTAGATTGTGGTGATGGATAAACAACTCTGTGAAATATACTTAAAAATATTCAATTGAACTGAATTGTACAAAACTTTGAACTGTACAGTTTACAGGAAATTTTATGGCATGGGTAAGTTACATCTCAATAAAGCTATTAAACTAAAAAGAAAAATATCTGGTCATTGACTCTTAGTACATACTATTTCTCAGCCTGAGTGCTGGAATAAGTTGATTTTGAGAATGCTTCCTGTGACTGTGTAGTATTAGTGGTGAACTTGGGGCTAGGGGTGTTATTCCACTTGACTAGAGTAAATAGAGAACTTTTCTTTCTTAAAGCTCTTGTGAATTATTTTTAAAAGGTATTTTAGGGACACCCGGCTGGCTCAGTCGGTGGAACGGGTGACTCTTGATCTCGGGTTTGTGAGTTCAGGCCCCATGTTGGGTGTAGAGATTACTTAAAAATAATATCTTTTTTAAAAAGGTGTTTTAATTTGCTTTTTTGTCTCAGTTTAGTATGAGGAACACAGTTTGCTGCCGAGCTCTTGGTTACCATTCTGGCCATTATTTCTCCCTTTATAGTATATGCATAAGGAGAAGCAGACACTTAGCTAAATAGTAGAATCGTTTTTTCCCCATGCCTTTTCAGTTCCATGCCTTTGTTTTGGTTCTTTGCTCATCTTACTTGACTTTTAATCTCTTTGGGGGGCTTTGACAATCTGATCAAAACTATAAGTAAGAAATCTCTCTTCAGAAAACTGCATGTGAATTTGTGTACCAAATTTTGCTTACTATTTCAAGAGGGTCACAGATTTCACCAAGGATTAGAATCTGAACTCTGCACACTCACTTTGGTGATCTCATATACTCCTGGGGGTGAGGTTATCATTTATATGCTGGTAATTCCACAGTCTCTATCTCTTGTCCAGATTTCTCTGCCAGAACATTCCAGCCAACTGTCCAGGTCCACTTGAACACTCCAGAGACACTCCAGACTCACACTATCTACAGTTGGAACATGATCTTATCCCTCCAAACTCTACTGCTCCTCTTGAGATGCGTGTCTTATTGAACAGGAGTCCAAACCAGAATGCCCTGGCTACCCTAGCCTAAACCAGATCATTCTTAATTTCTTCCTTTCTTAGTTTTTTCTGTAAATAAGTATCATGCTTAATTTCTTCCTTCCCTCCACATATAATCAGTCATCAGGTTGTCTTTTTTTTTTTAATTTTATTTATTTAATTGACAGAGAGAGAGAGAGACAGTGAGAGAGGGAACACAAGCAGGGGGAGTGGGAGAGGGAGAAGCAGGCCTCCCGCTGAGCAGGGAGCCCGATGCAGGGCTCGATCCCGGGACCCTGGGATCATGACCTGAGCCGAAGGCAGTCGCTTAACCAACTGAGCCACCCAGGTGCCCCAGTCATCAGGTTTTCTTAATTGTGTCTCAGTGTTTCTGAAATCTCATTTTTGTTCCCGTCCCCACCCTAGTCAAAGTCATCCTCTAGGTAGAGATTCAGTCTCCTTACTTTCTCTCTTGCTCGCCTTTAATTCATTCCCCACATTACAGCTGGTGAACCCTCAATGGCTCTCCAGTATCTTTAGGATGAACTCCAAAGTTTCTGACCTCTTTGATACCACCTATGAGGCTTTTGTGATCCAGCTCCAACTTGCCTGTCTGGCCATCTGGTTCTTTATCACAGTCCATTTCAACAACCCTGACGTTTTTTGTTTTCTGTGTTACACCATGCTGTGTCTCACCTTTATGTCTTTTCATGTGTTTCTCTTTCCCTGTTTCTGCCTCCTTTCCTCCACACCTTGCAAACTCTTACTCATTCTTTAGGTCCTGGCTTTAGATTTCCCTTCTTCTGGACACCTGTCCATTCACGGGGCCCTTTGGAGGCATTCTCTTATCTTTTCTCTACAATAGCATTTATATGCTTTTGTGATTACCTCCCTACTCTCTCTGGACTATCAGAGGGGAAGGGAGACACTTTTTGTGTTGGTGTCACTTATCATGGGAAGGGAGACACTTGTTTGTGTTGGTCTTGCTTATCATGGCATCGTGACTGCATATTTAGCCCTGCACCTGGCGGAGGTGTTTGATAAGTTTCTGTTGAATGAATGAGACTGTTTCCTTCTACCTAAAATATCTTCTTCCTTACCTTCCCTCTATCCTCTGCTCCACTTGGCAAAATCTTACACAGTTACCATCCATGTGTTAACTCAACAAATAAGTTAGGAACTCCTTCTTTATTCCAGGCACTGTTTTAGGCACTGGGGATATAGTGATGAAGAAGACAGCAAATATCTCTGCCTTTGGGGAACTGATACTCTATGGGTGGAGATAGATAATAAACCGATAAATAAGTAAAATAAATGTACAGTGTATTAGTGAGTATGAGTGCTAAAGAGAAAGCAGGAAAGATGGATGACGCCCATCGGAGTGGAGAGACAGCATTTCAGATAGGCGGCGGCCCCACCATCATTGAGAAGGTAACTTTTGAGTGAAGATTTGAAGCAAGTGACGGGGCGTCCGGTAGCTGTGCTGCTCTCTGGAGGAAGAACACTCCAGGCAGATAGAAGTGCTAAGGCCTCTAGGTGCAAGTTAGCTGAGAGTGAGGAACAGAAAGGAGACCTGTGGGAGGTGAGGTTGGAGCGGTAAACATCTCTGAGTGTCCCTGTCTTCATCTGATCCCTGGGCTTCCTCCACCGTTGAAAGCTGTTTTCAGTTCTCAGTACTGTGAATTTACCAGAAATGACTATGACATTTTCCCTTAACAGTTACCTGTGAATCAAGGGCTACAGACATGCTCGCATAGAAGGCTGTCAGGCTGGTAAGGTGCATAGTGAGGCATTTCTTTATCAAGTGCTACCTCTGGGGACATTTTTGCCTCTTCCTCATTGAGACTGGGGTGGGAGGCAGTGGGAAAGTGGGGCGTTGCTGTCATCGGCCTCATGGGTCAGGTTGCCCACAGTTCACCTCCACCCTTTTTTCTGTTCCTTAGTGTTCTTGCGGACTTGGGGGCACGGTGAACATTGTACTGTAATCTCAGCCGCTATCTAGAGTGACAGTTTTGAAGATAAATCACTGCTTTCAACATGTTTTGCCCTCTCCCCCTGGCTTTGTTCCAGAAAGTGGAGGGCCAGTGGGGTTTTAGTTAATTGTGTGTCGCGTCAGTTTTTGGGTTAGTGTGTGTTGGGTTCGTTTGGGTTTTTTGTGGACTTTGGTGTGCAGGCTCCATAGCTCTGTCCTGTGTGGCACAGCCCTTCATGGTGCAGTTGGGTCCCATCCCGGTGGGATGACTGGACTGGCCTTGCTGGCACCCCACACAGGAAGTAAGAGGCCTCCTCTGGCCCCGTTCCACTGCGGGTGGAGCAGAGATCCAGGGCTCTCTGAAGTCTATATTTAGCAATAGGAGAAGCCTTTGCGAGGCTGTTGTGTTTTTCCTTTTGGTGTGATTCACTAATGGCAGCATGCTCTGTGGAGAGGGGCTATAAATTGTAAATTGATATGAGGTAATAATTGGAAAAATGATCGGACTCCATTTTTATTCTCCTCTGGGGAAAAACACGTGTCAGGACTCACTAACGCAGAAGGCGACGGATGGAGGGATTTTCCAGCCAGCTTTCCAGCTATAGTGCTGCAGTGCTTCCGTCCTGATTAGAGAGGAGAGAAGCCAAATTTGGCAGGAGGTGGCCAGCAGACTACTATCTGTTTTGCCACTTTTTGCTCCAAAAAGCCTTGCCGCAGAGTTGCCATGGCAGCCGGAGGCAGTTTAATGGCCGAGGCTCGGCTCTGGAGCAGCACCGCGGGTGCCCCCGCCGCCCCAGCCTTCCCCTCTCCGGCCTCCCGCCTGGGGGGCTGGTTACGCCAGGGTATCCGTGTGCCGAGACTATTGAAATCACATGCCCTGATGCGGGGGAGCTCTCAGGGCCTTCAGATTCGAGGGATGGCTACTTCTTCCGTCCCCTGTTTCTCCTTGGGCATAAGCCCTTTGATGTCCCATCCCGTAGGCCACCTTACCAAATTATTTGCAGTTCCTTAAATATGCTCTTTCATGCTTCTATCCTTTTATACATGCAGTTTCCTCTGCCGGGAACGCTCCCTTCCCCATCTGTCTGGAAAATTCCTACTCATTTTCAAAACGGGGCTTAGATAACTGCCTCTTGCCCAGTAGCGTGCTTCCTCTAACCCCTTATGCTCTGTGCAGAATTCCAAACTGTTTCCTCTGCCCTCTCAACCTTGCCACGTATCACATGATGTGGAAATGACTGTATTTTTGTTTCTTCCTCTCTAGGCTGTAAGTTATTTGCATTTAAGAACTGTTTTTTTTTCTTTAATGAATTTTGTATCCCCAGGCCTAGCCCATGAGTAGATACATAATAAACATTTCGTAGTTTTTGTTGAGTGAATGAAGTGTTTCTGTATCATCCTATGTAATTCTTTTTTTTTTTTTTTAATATTTTATTTCTTTATTTGAGAGAGAGAGAAAGAACAAGCGGGGGGAGCGGCAGAGGGAAGAGGGAGAAGTAGACTCTCCACTGAGCAGAGAGCCCGATATGGGGCTCAATCCCAGAACTCTGAGATCATGACCTGAGCTGAAGGCAGATGCTTAACCAACTGAGCCACCCAGGCGCCCCCATCCTATGATAATTCTTATCATATCATCCTATGTAAATCTTATCTACACATGGGAACGTAGCATACCACGTAAAGGATGGCACTGTGTGATTGGTCTGTAACTCACTTGCCATTACCTTTATTCTCACTTTCCATTTTAAATTGGAGGGCTAGTGGCGGGAAGAGCAGCTCTTGGGAGTCAGTTCCCCCAGGGTTCAAGGCAGTGTGGTCTTTGGTTGCTTGCCCAACTTGTAAATCTCAGTTCCCTCTTGTTGAATTAGGATGTGTGAGGACAGTGCTGAAGATGCTTGGTGGCCCAAAGTAAATTCTCGGTAAATCTTATATTCTCTACCTTGCCCTATCTTCCTTGAAGAAAATGAAAGCAAAATAGAAGTTTAAACCAGTGTGTGCCATCTCTGGCATCCTTCTCTGCATCGGCTCACTCCGTGTTCACTGCCCTGCCCTGAGCTCAGCTTCAAAAGTCACCTCTTTCCCGAACTTTCATGCCTTACTGCCTTGTCGTCAACTTTGGTGCATCCGTCCCCACGAGTTTACTGTGTAGATAGACATTATCTTTAGATCTCTCTCCTGTCCTGTCTTTTTGAGGATAAGCTGTATTTCAAGAATTTCGATTGAAAATGAATTTATCTGTTTCTCACCTTCAGTAGTTCCGAGGAACCATCTCGACTATAATATACACTTATACGCCTTACCTGCTCTCCTCTTGGTGTTCGCTTTACAGTTCAGTCTTTAGCATGTTTCGCCATTCCTCTAACTTCAGAGTTCAAAGCTCGCTTAGGTCATTTTGCAGTCCTCTTTGCAAATGTGTTCTTGATACCATGTGATGATGCCGCATGCCTGTCGGATATGCCAATGCCCACAGGTATCTGGGCTGTTCAGGGTATGAAAGTGTTTTTCTCTTTTTGTGTTTCTCCCTACTTTCATTCCCACTTTTGGTATTTTATTCCTTCCTGCTCTTCTACAGGATGTGAAACTTAAAGCTGTTTTTAAGTTGTTAGAAGGTCTAGTAGAAGACTCATTGAGGATAGCGATGAAAATTTGCTTTTCACCCCAGTTTATTGCTTATCTGTGACAGTGGTTCTCCACCTTAAAAGGATGGAGCATGGGAGCCAGGGTGTGTAATCACAAATCCATGTGCCCCAACCCCTTCCCGACCGTTTACCCAGTGGCAGAGTCAAGGTAGGCTGTTTTTGAGAAACCTTTTTAAAATGTTTTAGAGCCTCCTACCTGGTATCTTTCGCCTTCTCGGTTAAAAAAAAAAAAAAAACCCACTTATCCATAGATTTGTTAGTTAAAATAACCTGGCCTGCCAGTGTCATGCTTATTTCAGAGTTGGGTATTTGTTTCATTCCAAAAAAATGAAATTGGCAAATACAGTTCATTTTGTTTGAAGTGAAAACTGAAACTAATGTAAGGATTTATTTACCTGGCTAGAGGCATTTTTAAATCAAAAGGCAAGAAAGTGCAGTTTTAATGAATCATAAATTTGTCTGTTTGACACATGCACTTTTCCTACTCTGTAAATATTCAGTTAAATGCCATTTAGTTAAAATTTAATTACTTACAAACATGTTGCCATGGATTGAACGAACTTCAGGATGGTAGAAACAATATTCAGAGTTAATATAGAACAGTTACAATGATTTATTATTTTGTAGGAAACATTTTGGGACTAGAGCAGGTTGGACAGAGGGTGAAACTCCGAATCGGAAGGACTAGGTTTGAATTCATGCTCTGGCGTCTACTAGCTCTCTTGGGCCACGTAGTTAGTTCCTGGGGGCCCAATTTTGTCCTCTGTGGAATGGTAATGGCCTCTAGCTCATAAAGTTGTGAGGATCAAATAAAGTCATGAATGTGCAGTTTTATAGATAAGGAAACTGAGGCTCAGAAGGATAAATATATTCCCCAAGGTCAGAAAACTACTAAGAAAGAGACCGAGAAAGCAGGCTCAAGATGGGTCTGACCCAGGCTTGGTACAAGGCTGCTGCCCAGTCACTAGGATAAATCAAGAGTATGCTTTAAGATGCAGAAGAAGCTGGAAATATAGTGAGGACATTTTTGGCCTTGGAGGGGGCAGAATCCTGCAGGACAGTCAGACAAGGTATCTGTTCTCAGCAGGCTGTGAAAGGCAGTGTCACTCATCCAAGGCCCCAGAAGCCTCTGGCTTTCTCCTTTTCCTGGAGCCCATTTTTCTATTGTCCTGTGACTTCTCCACGTATTTCTCCAGGCATTGCTCATCACTTAGAACTGTGCACTCAATTCCTCTCCCCGTCCCAGCTCCACTGCCCCCCACTGCTCACCCCCACAAAAACAGACAACAGGATTGTTGTGAGGATTGTGTGATAAGTGAGTTGATATGTGTAAAAGGTTTATTAATGCAGCATCTGGTACGTCGTAGGTACTCAATAAATGTTGGCTACCATTATTTTTATGGGTAGTGTTAACAGTATCCGTGGTTAGTGGTGGTAAATGATTCCAAGTTTTTATGACACTTTCCTCAAGGCCCGTGGTGTGCCCTGCCCTGGGGCTGGCTTTGTGCCAGTGCTTGCACAGAGCCCCAGGCAGGGCACGCTCACTCCCATACAAGGACAGATAGAGGGAGCGTCAGCAAGGGGGCACTTGTTTCTACACAAAGGTGGTTGGAGAGTTTTCTCCAGGTTCTCGTTCCCGGCCATCAGGCACAGGAGCCGTCTGAATTCCACTTCCAAATAACACCTTTCTGCTTGGCATCTTTTCTTCCTTTTATCTATGCAGAACATGAATGGTATTGGAGTCACTAACACAGTTATAAAATATATATATTTTTTTAGTTTGGTGGTTGGTAGCTCATCCCTGACCTCCGTGCTGAGTTCCTGGTCCCCAGCTCCTCTGCAGTGTGCAATATTACTCCACCTGCAAAGGCCTCTCAGGTCCCCCTCCCCTTGATATTCACACTTTGTTTTTTCTATTGAATTTTTTTTCCAGTATCCTTTTATATTGTCCATCCCAGCATATGCATTGACTTGATCTTTTTTCTTTTCTTCTTCTTTTTTTTTTTTTAAGATTTTATTTATTTATGTGAGAGAGTCAGAGAGAGACAGAGAGCACGAGCAAGGGGGAAGGGGCAGAGGGAGAGCGAGAAGCAGGCTCTCTGCTGAGCAGGGAGCCAGATGATGTGGAGCTCGATCCCAGGACCCTGGGATCATGACCTGAGCTGAAGGGAGACGCTTAACCTACTGAGCCACCCTACTTTTTAACATTAAAAAAAAAAGTCTGTTTCAGTGTAATCTGATTAATCTTTCCTTTTCTAAAATATGAATGTATTTAGGATACAAAAGGGATAATTTAAGATTTGGGCATTACTTTGTTGATATGTAATGGACCTTTTAATAAACAATATTTACTGTAGTTATCTCAATTCAAAAGTTATTTACATTTCTAGAAAATGAGAATTCTGAAAAGTGAAAGAAAAGAGATTAAAATCACTTTATTCTGATATCCAGAGATGACTGTAGTTAAAATGTTGGTGTATTTCCCTTAGTCTCCATTCAACTTTATATGTTCAATTTTATACAATTTTACAATTCATTTTTATAAATATATATTCATTAGCAAAAGTTTATATATTTATTTTTATAATTTTATATTTTGTATATAATTATATTTTTATTACTAAAGTTTATGTATAAACTACAATTCATGTTATATAACACTCGGGATAGTCTAGTAATTTTTAGGGCACAAGTTTGGCAAAAAATAAAATAATTATTTAAAAAAAAACTAAAGTAATTTCTAATTATAAAGTATACATTACAAAAATTTAAATATTGGAAAAATACATCATGACAAATGTGAGTCCTATAGTTCCTCTAGTCACCACTGTTCGCGGTACATTTACAAGCAATTAATTAAGAAGAAAATCTGTGATTAGATTTGTGAAACATCTGTTCATCTTTGATAAAATCTGTGAAGGAGTATAGAATAGAATAGATGTTCTTTGCTTTTAGGCTTTAGTCAAATTAGGCCGTGAACCAGAATGTGTTCTTGTGAAATAACATCTCGATATTTTTCTCCATGCTTTAGGTATGTGTTCTTTTTGGATCCATGCAATCTGGACTTGATAAACCGGAAGATCAAGTCCGTAGCACTGTGTGTAACAGCATGTCCAAGACAAGAACTGAAAACCCTAAGTGAGGTTCAGAAGTTTGCAGAGATGAATGGTGAGACACGAGGCCATCCGAGTCCTCACCCCGGTCGCTCACTCTCACTGTTAAATATTGTGTGTTTGCTTTCCAGTATAACTAGTGTTAAAGAAATCATCAAAGAACCTTAAAAAGAGAAAGAGAATTGAAAGTGCTTTTGGACTTCCTTGGTGGAAAGGATGATAGTCACCTGGGGAGCTTGTTAAAACTCCAGATGCCTAGGTTCTACCCAGGGAAATTCTGACTGAGTAGGTCTTTGGGTTCAAGAAATTTTTTTTTTTTTTTACAAATGTCTCAGGTGATTTTGATGTAGCCTCTTTGTGCATTTGGGAATTACTAGACTACTCTTTGTGAAATTGGTTTTTTTCTTTTTCTCTTCCTAAGTATTGATGAAAAGTATCTCAATTAGCGTATTTTATTTTTATCCCTGGATAACAATGTAATATATGTTCTGGTAGTAGAAATTTGAAAAATTCAGGAAAAGGAACATGAAGTAAAAACCAAAATTCTACCATCTTTCAATTGTGTTGGTTTGTTTAGCTTTTTTAAATTTAATACTGTCTCATAAGAATTTTTCTAAGGGTAAAGTTTTGAGAAACTCTGAGGTTAAACATACGGGAATTAGCGGAGAAAACAAACAATCAATTTCCTGACCTCTGACTCCATTCCCTTGGGTTTCTCATTTCCAGGTGCTATCCTCAGCTCTCTTCAGAGAATTTTATTTTTAACCTCTCTTCGTGGAGGGCCACAAACTGCTAGCCTGTGTTTTTGAACTTCCATGAGGTTTCATGTTTGCATTTTGTGTGTTGGAGTCCCCAGGGCTGCCTTAGCCCTGCCTGGATTTACAGGCTAGTTCCGGTTCCTTGGAACAAGGACTGACTCATGCATCCACCCAGGATGACTTCTAGCTGGGTAAAGAGACAGCTTGGGAACATAGCTGCACGCACACCCCCACACGACTCCAGACTCTTCCCGAGTGGTTGCTGGCCTTTTGAGGGCAGAAGGACCGCATCCTTCAAGACTGGCCGTATCCCTCTCCCTGTCCTCTCACTTCATGCCCTCCGCGTGAGATGGTGGGAAGAGCATGAGATTAATGTGACCCTGGATTCTAAATCTGCTGCCACCCCACTAGCTGGCTCTGTAATGAGGGACAGAAGGTGTAGCCTCTCTGAACTAGATTTCCTCATCTGAAAAAAAAAAAGTGAATTAAAAATAATGCCTCCTTCATAGGTGGTTGTGAGGATTAAATGAGATGATGCATGAATCCTTGGTACTTTGTGGGCACTGAATAAAGAGGTACCAGCTACCCTTCAAGAGCTCTTTTTTTATTCCCACACGATATCCTTACCTGTATTGATTTGGTGAGTCTAATACTAGAACTGTTGGCCCTGTCATTATCAGGTTTCTTAGGGAGAAATGAATTATCCCTTATGGGTTTTCTAAAATCTTAGACAGGGTGAGCATACACATTGGGAGGTGGTAGTGTTAAGTCCTTAAGAGTATAGGCTCTGGAACCAAATTATCTTGGTTCAAATGTTGGTCCTACCACTTATTAGCCATGAGACCCTGGGCAAGTTACTTGATCGCTAGATGCCTCAGCTTCCCCATTTATAAAGGGGATAATATTTGTACGAAAACTATTTCATAGGTTGTTACAAGGACCTCATACATGAAAAATGCTTAGAAGAGAGTCTGGCAAGGAGTAAATTGCTAAAAATAAAGAAGTATTGGTTACTGCTGTTACATTACTACTATTAATGTTATTATTCCCCCAATGGAATGTAATAGTCTTCCTGCCTGCAGTCTCTCTCTACTTCTAGCCCTTACATACTGCTGCTGTATTAATATTGCTAGAGCTTCAATCATATTAATCCCTTACTCAGAAGTCATCAGGGGTAAAAAATAAAATAAAATAAAATAAAATAAATAAAAAATAAAACACTGTATGTCTTACTTTGGCATTCAAAGCTAGGATCTAGTGTCAAAATATCTTCTAACATGTTTTCTTGAACCCACTGGGTGTGAGTCTTGGTCCCTTGAACCTGACATGTTATCCGGAGGGCCAGAGGAGAGTTAGTTCCTTGTCAGCTGTATTGCCTGCTGTGATGATCTGCTGGGGAGAAATGCCCCATGCTGCCCTGCTGGTATGTTTATTTCCAGGCCATTATCCTTCTAAGTGATTATTATACTGAGTATGGCCTATTAAGGCCAGTTTATAAGACCTTTCTGGTGAGTTTTGCAGCTTTGTTTTTTTCATAGTGTCTTACACAAAACAGGTGTTCAAGAATATTAACGAATAAATATTATTCCAGAAAATAGACTTCTTAAATTGGTGCCTAACTACACAGGCACTCTTAGGCTTTTGAGGCAGCTGTTTGCAAAATAAGTCAACGTGTTAAGCATAAAAAAAAGTATTAATAATGGCAGCATCAAGAAGCACAGCAGTGGAGGATAGGATAAATATTTTAAAAAGCAATAGAAAAACTATGAAGTTATAATAGAGAAGGGAGCCTTTGGTGGAGGGACCTAAATACCTTTATTTTAATCGCAACCCTAAGTTGAAAATTCTGACTTTCTCAAAAAAAAAAAATCTATATTGTTCTTTGGATTAGTGCCTTAATACTGGACCTGGTAAAATTTAATTCCAACATTGTTCTTGTCACTGAGAGAATTCTTTGTCTGTTTTTTTGCATTCTTTCTTCCTCTTTTGTCTTTCCATCATTTGAGGTGCATAATGATTTGGAAGGAGCAGATGATTTTAAGTTTAAGTGGGAAATTTCCAAACCTCTAAGAGAGAGTTGTTCAAAATCCATGACCGAGTTGGAATGTAAGAGCAAACTATAAAGCTCTTAGAAGAAAACATAGGGGAAAACTTCATGACACTAATATTGGCAATAATTTCTTGGATATGAACCAAAAGCACAGTCAACAAAAGAAAAAGAATAGATAAATTGGACTACATCAAAATTTAAAACTAATGTGCATCCAAGGACACAGTCAGCAGAGTGAAAAGGTAACCCATGGAGTAGGAGAAAAAAGATTTGAAAATCATGTATCTGATAAAGGGTTAATACCCAGAATATATAAAGAATTCCTACAACTGAAGAAAAAAAAAAAACAGCAACCCAATTAAAAATGGCTAAAGGACTTGAATAGACATTTCTTCAAAGAAGATACATGATGGGCCAATAATGACATGAAAAGATGCTCAATCTACTAATCATACGGGAAATGCAAATATAAACCACAGTGAGATACCACCTTATACCCATTAGGACAGCTTCTACAGAGAAAAATCCAAACATCACAAAACAGAAAATAACAAATGTTGGTGAAGTTATGGATAAATGGGAATCTTTGGGCATCGTTAGCAGGAATATAGAATTGTATGTCCGCTGTGGAAAAGAGATCGGGGTTTCCTTGAAAAATCAAAACTAGAATTACCACAGAGGATTTTTAGGGCAATGAAAATACTTTGTATGATACTATGATGATTGATTCTTGTCATTATACATTTGTCCATGCCCATAGGACTAGGGACTTTGGGTGATTATGATGTGTTAATGTAGGCTCATCAGTGGTATCAAATGTACCACTCTGATGGGGAGGTTTTAATGGAGGAGGCTATGCATGTGTGGGGGCAGGAAGTATGTGGGAAACCTTTGTAGCTTCCTCTCTATTTTGTTGTGAACCTTAAAACTCTTTTAGAAAGTCTTATAGAAGGTAGATTACCATATGAGCCAACAATCCCACTTTTTTTTTTTAAGATTTTATTTATTTATTTGAAAGAGAGACAGTGAGACAGGGAACATAAGCAGAGGGAATGGGAGAGGGAGAAGCAGGCTTCCTGCAGAGCAGGGAGCCCGATGCGGGGCTCGATCCCGGGACCCTGGGATCATAACCGGAGCCGAAAGCAGACGCTTAACAACTGAGCCACCCAGGCGTCTCCGACAATTCCACTTTTAAGTATATATCCAAAAGAATTGATTACAGGATTTCAGAGAGATATTTGCAAACTCATGTTCATTGTAGCATTACTTATAATAGCTGAGAGATGAGAGCAACCTAAATGTCCAATGATGGATGAATGGATAAAGAAAACATGGTATATACCCACAATGGAATATTAGCCTTGAAAAACAAGGAAATCGTGTCATACACTACAACATAGATGAAACTTGAAGTCGTTATCCTAGGTGAAATAGGCCAGTAATAGAAAGATAGGGCGATGGTTTCTACCGGCTATAGAAGCTCAGTTTTGCAGTATGAAAATATGCCTAGGTGGCTTAGTCAGTTAAGCATCTGCTTTCGGCTCAGGTCATGATCCCAGGGTCCTGGGATCAAGCCCCACGTCGGGCTCCCTGTTCAGCGAGGAGTAAGCTTCTCTCTCTCTGCTGCTCCCCCTGCTTGTGCTCTCTCACTTTCTCTGTCAAATAAATAAATAAAATCTTTAAAAAAAAAATAAGGTAAAATAACATTTTACTTACCAGACTAAAAAGGTAATATAAATCGTTTTCAAAGAGTTTTAAGTTTCCATGACAACATCTGAAAGTGCTTTTTAGCACTTACAACTATCCACTTGTGTGAACTTTTATTACCTTCACAAATTATTTAAAATCTTTATAAGGGAAAGCTTTTAGGTGCCTATAATAACGTTTGTAAGAAATGCATTTATTAAGCAAAAAATATTTCCGCAACTCTTTCTTTTAGAGAAGAAAGAGGAGTGTTTTCTTGGACACTGAAGTTTGTAGAACACCTCTGTCCAATGTGTCTGACTAGAATAGAAAATTTAGAAGTTAACAGCTGGACCTGAGATGGTTAGGAAGAGATGCTGCCATATTTTAAAGAGCTTTAAAAGGCAAGCAGAAGAATTTAGACAAATGTAAAAGTCTAAGTTCTGGTACATGAGTTGGGTGGGAGGCGGACCAAGCATACACTTTATTATTATTATGGTTCGTCATTTTTATATGATACAAATATAAATATGATGCTAGAGAATAAACTAAAAATTGCCCTTTAAAAATTAAAATTGCTAAGTACCGTAAGGACTCAGTACCCAACTTTTTTGGTTCGTTGTTTATCATTTTCCTGAGTAGTGCTTGAATTTCCTGTGGGGTGGCATCATGCTCTTCAATTCTGAATATCCAAGCCCTAGTACAGGACCCCACATAGTAGCTATTCATGTGTTTTGAAAGAACAATGGATTGGACTTCTCTTTCTCTCTCTCTTTTTTTTCAATTATTTTATTTATTTATTTGAGAGAGAGAGAGCATGGGTGTGGCAGAGGCAGAGGGAGAAGCAGACTCCCCGCTGAGCAGGGATTTCCCAGGCGGGGCTCCATCCCAGGACCACCTGAGCCACCCAGGTGCCCCTGGACTTTCCTCTTCATCTCTCTCAGCACTTAGTAATTTCCCATTCTCTCAGCACACTTTATCCTTTGCTCAGTTCTGAATCTGTGTCAGTTGCCACCAGCTGGTAAAATGTTTAGCTTCATTCTAACCAGAATTGATGTGAACCTTTGGTCGCCATCTTTCTCGTCTCTCAGTAATTCATTTTAGTCATTCATTTATCTCTCCATCCTATCCACGTGATTATTCATGACCTTTTTTTTCCCCTAAGCCCTCTTGTTTCTCCTCTTTCCTCACCTTATGCCCTACAGAGAAAACTGAAATCATCGACTGGGAGCCCTCCCCTGAGTTATTTTCAGCAGAGCACGAATTCCATCTTACTCTAATTTTACTTACCTCCAGTTTCTGATAAACAGGTTTCCTTCTTACTTTATTATCATTATTCTTGAAAACTCAAATAACGTATCCATTGTACGGGGGAAGAGAACGTCCCTACCTTGGAACTTAACTTCAGCTTTATATGAGATTTTCATCTCAACCCAGCCTGGCCACATCAGGTCGTAATGCCCGCTGGGACGGTCCCTTCCCTTGCTCTCTCCCCGATCCAAGTTTGGCCCATAGTTCATCTTTCATCTTACTGTACTCTCCCCATTGGTCAGCATGGGCGCCTGAGTCTACTGAATAGATAAATCAGACTTGAGCCCTGCCTTGTTTCACCATACCATTTATTGGTACCTACTTTGTGCCATGCACAGTGCCAGATGCTTTTCATGTCATTTTATTCTTTCCACTTGCAAATCTAAATTCTAAACAGCAGTTTAGAAATAAGAATGACCTGAAAGTTGGGGGCTCACTGCATATTCTCAGTCATTGCTAATATTTTACATGGAATACCTTATTATCTTTTGCATTACTCTTATCAAATTTTTATAATATCTAATTTGTTTTCTCTAACACAAAAGTAAAATGGCAGAAATCTTATTTTTCTTGTTTGTGTCCCATTTATAGCATGGAAGAAATCACTCCCACTTGGGAGTGCTTCTTCAGTGCGCTGTATTTTGTGAAAAGTAAGAGCTTTATGAACTACCATGTAGACCATGTTCATACTTTGAGTAGGGCCATGGAGCTGGGTGCTTTCTCGGTGATCATTGTTCTGTCTTTGAAAACCTCGAAAGATGATGTGATATATCAGATAAAATTTATGAATAGAAATAAGCCTTTGATTATCATTACCTAGGTGTTACGTTTCAAGTTAGTATCAACAGATGATTAGTATTACCCTCTTTCTTACCAGTCAGTAACAATATAACTTAAACCACACAGTTAGTATGGATTCTTTTTGGCACAGTGAATCAAAAGATTGGACTAGATATCATTTACAAATGAATGAAATGATCAACCCTAGTAACTGCTTTAATTGCCTCCAAGTCAGAAACCAGCAAGGGAACTTGGTTGTGAAGGGGGAACAAAATCCTTACATTTGATAATGCAATTTTAAATAATTCCTTCATTCGACAATTAATTAGCACCCAAGAAATACATGCCAGAGAAACAAAGAAAAGGTACAATTCCCTTTAGGGAGCTTGCATGATAGAAGACAAACTTTTCATTGTCCTCCACAATACCTAGAAGTGTTGCACATAGATGTCCAAAATTAATTCACTCTGCAAATATTATGTGCGTCGTATGTGCTGACAGTGGTTGACAGATAATGTCATACCACCAGCTAGTTAATGGGTGCTTCTTGGGAACTACAAATATGTCCATACTTTTTGTTGGTTCCTGGAAATTGAAATTGGGAATTGTATTCTTCCAGCATATGAATATATGTGCTTTCCTAATTGGAGAGAAAGGGGTTAAATTCATTGGACCTCACACAGCAGTATAATTTGTTTTTTTGTAATGAACACTGTTCTGCATTGGGAGATTTTCTTTTTTATTAACTACAATTTTCTAAATTATGTTTTTTAAGGAATCTTTTCTGTTAATTTAGTGTATCCTACAAATATCGTTGTGATAGGAGACATTTTTGGTTGTCAAAACTGGGTGAAGGGTCAGGGGGAGGGTACTGGAATCTAGTGGCTGGAAACCAAGGATACTGCTAAACATCCTGCAATGCACAGGACAGCTCCTTACAACCAAGAATTGCCCAGCTCAAAATGTCATAATACCAAGGTCGAGAAATCCAATTTTACATAGTACAATTTGTAGTGAGTGGTGAAAAGCATATAAACATTATGTATAACATGTAACACCAAAGTAAGAGATTCAAAATAGGTATTTTATTTTTTTTCCAGTCAGGATGTCTGTTGTATTCAACAGATGACTTTTGAGTAGTATCTATGTGCCAGGAGAGAGGGGTCCCACGTATTTTGAAGGCATAAGGTCCCAGTTCTCAAAGAGCTCACTTTCTAAAAACAGAGATGATATGTAAGCTAAAAAAAATTACAAAATGATATGCTAAGTTTTATAATAGACAAAGCAGTAAATAGCTTTGGGTGCATCAGAGAAAGCTTAATGAAGGAGGTGAGGCTTGAGTAGTTTGTAGAAATTCTGCTCAAACTTGAACATTTACTCAGATGGTCGTTAGGAATGGACAGTCCAAGCAGAGGCAACAGTGTGTGAAAAAGCCTGGTAGCTTGTAAACAGCAAAATTGTAAGTGGTTTATTATGTTCAGATAAGGCTGGAGTTTTAGGTAGAGACCTGCCTTATGAGAGCTTTGAAGCCAAGGACTTTGGAAATGATCCTGAGGGCAGGAGGGTATTACAAGTAATGTAAGGACCATTTTACAAAGACCATTCTCAAGGTTGTGTGCAGCATATAGAAAAGAGACCCTTTGGGAGAGTAGTTTGAAGCAATAAGAGATCTTGAAGCTCTGAGATAACATAGAAGGGTCTGATGGTCAGACTTGATAACTTGAATGTCTTGAATGGTATCCAAAGATGATGGATAAAGAAGAAGATACAGGATGACTTCCCATTTCATCTTGGGGATTTTGTGGATGGTGGAGCCATTAACAAGGATAGGAGATAAATGGGAGGAAGCAGAGCAGATTTGGAGAGTCGGTGATAGAAACATCTTTTTCTTCAAACATGCTTTTGAGATATCTGTGGGATGTATGTTTTTTGCCCAGGAGCTTATTGAATATTTGTCTGATTATAATGATTAGGAATGGCACAGAAGAAGCATTGTGGCCTAGGAGTAAAGAATTTTATTTCTAAATTTGTCAGTGATTGCTTAGAAAGGCCTTGGAAGTATTACTTTTTTCCTCTGTAATGTTTGGAGCATGGTGATGGAAACATACCTCTTAGGGGAGTTCTTATAAGTGATATTGAGCTAAAGAATAAATAATTGAATATTATAAGGCATTTGAAAAATTATGGTAGTTAAACATTCTGGGGACTGTAGCAACTGTTTACCAAGATAAATGTTTATATACCAAAGTTGGCTTCCTAAGATCACTCATTTTGAATACCATTGGCTGAGTTGCATGGATTGCCTCTGGTGTGGTTTAGATAAGCTTTTGTTTTTGGTTTTAGACTTCATTACTCAAGTATGGTTTTCTCTGCCTTTTGCATTAGAGGAAAAACTTTGTCTTACTCTTTATGACCAAACCTCTTGCGCTAAGTATTGTTTATACTCTCACTTAAAAAAAAAGAAAAAAGAAGATGGATAACACCTTAAAAGTGTTCACTGAAAATGCATTAGCTAATAAACGTGAAAAGAGAAACAATTGTAAAATGTTTGCCATTACTGGGTTGTTTTAATGTTCTGCATTGAGGCTTCTCTGTCCATCAGCCCTTTGAGTAGGAAGCAATAGAAGTTTCTTCTGATTGTCACTACTAACACATTGTAAAGATCTTTTTCCTTTAATCTATTTAGTACAGGATCTATTTAGTACTGGCCTGTGTCCCAGAATACCATCAGAGATAAGGCTATTATCCTTTCATTGAGCATTATCCTGGGAAAGTATTTATAAAATTGAACTCTGTTGCACCTGCTGACCTCCTTTTTTAAATGAAGAAAGGGTGAGGGTGGAGATTATGTTCGCTGAATTCAGATGGAGCAGTATGCTTGCACTGACACAGTGCTTTAGTTAGGCCCTTTTCATATTGTGCAAATTGATTCCATCTTGCACTCTGAAAGAAAGAAGTTGACAGTTCAGATCAGGAAGTTGATGATCACGTTAGGTGCTCTGCAGTTATTGGCACGGTTGCTGTGTTTTCATGAGCAATTCTATAGTAAGACTCCCAGATATTTCAGGATTAATCTAAAATGTTTGCTTGCCACTGCTGTCATGTTTTCTCTGAAAACCGCTGTAAATAGAATCTAGTGGCATTATCTTCAAAGACGAAAGACTAATTTTAGAAGAGGTAGATATTTAATATTCATGCTTAACTTAAAAAAATAAGTCATTAACATGGAAAAGAATGTTCGAAAACAATTTCAGAAACTTAGTTTCCTACTGAATCTATCTTAAGAAGTGGAAGAAACTTGAACAGTGCCATGTAACTTTCAAGTATCTCTTTTAAAATATCTTACCTTGTCAGGGGGTGCCTGGGTAGCTCAGTCGGTTAAGCATCCAACTCTTGATTTTGGCTCAGGTCTTGATCTCAAGGTCCTGGGATCGTGCCCTAAATTGGGCTCCCTGCTCAGTGGAGAGTTGGCTTCTCCCTCTCCCTCTGCCCCTCCCCTTGCGCACTCTGTCTCTGTCTCTGTCTCTCTCAGATAAGTAAATAAATCCTTTTTAAAAAGTACTTTACATTGTCAAATTACTTGAATTATCTTTATATAAAATAGATGCTACATGTATTTTTGTAAGTATAATATTTACAGCCCATATATTTAAATACCTAGCAAGTTGGTTGCTGATTTGGGGGCAGCATTACTGAATTAAATGCAAGTTTGTGGCTTTTTAAAAATTCTTTTGGCTGATAGGACAAGATGTAAATGAAATAAAACCATTCTCAAGGTTGTTGTCCTAGCAAATCTTTTTTCTGTATTCCCTTGAAGTTCTTTCACACATCCTCATGTGACATTTCTATAATTAGTTCAATGTTAAAACCTGCCGTTTTCACTTCACATTTTATTTTAAACTTTTTCTGTGGTCATATGGTATGAAAGTCCATTGTTACTATAATATAAACACAAAGCTATTCTATTTCCATTTAATAATAAAGTATTTGACCAAATTAGTAATCTAGTAGGGACTATAATTAATAAAATATAAACAGGTTACATGATAAAGTGCAGTAGGTCCTCAGCAAAATTGTAAGTAGAGCCTAGGTCTTCTCAGTTAATGATACCTATTGTATGACGAACCTGACAATATTCTAGTTGCTATGTTATAAAATTAGCAAGTCAATAAAATAAGACTTATCAAGGATTTGGTGGACTGCATCCATCTGAATTTTATATATCATTAAGATACATATTAGCCACAGAAACTGAGAAATATGTGGCTGTTTGCATAACCAATCTATGATGGGATTTGAGCTGTTTTAAACTATCTGAAAACTGAGAATCCTTTTATCACTTTGTTCAGTTTATTTGCAATTAATATTTGCCTTTTAAATAAGGAAAAAGTAATGTATTGTCTGAAAGCATATATGCTATATGCAGTCACTTACAATATTTAGTAATGGGAAGCATAGGAAAGAGGGACAGGCTGTGTAGTTGAGGGTGGGTTTGTAGTCAGGGAGATCTAGGCGTTCAGTCTCAGCTCTGCTGCGGAGTAACTGTGTCATCTTGGGCAAGTTATGTACCGTATCTCTTAGCCTCCATTTCGTCCTCTGTAAAGTAGGCTTAATAACACTTGGTTAATAGTTATAGTAAATACATAATTAATATATGTATGGTGTGAGGAGGAGTGACCTTCCAAGAGTTCCCAGCATGATGGGAGGAGGGGCAGGCCCTTTGTCTATCCCCAGCCCTCCCGCTGGGGTGAGAAACTTGTGTGGGGAATAGAACCAGCCTTGGGACTGGGCTGCTCTTGGCCTAACCCTCAGAAGCCCTGGACTGGCCAACATGCGTGGCTTCTTCAGTAGGAGAATTTTGTCATGTTTCTATTGTTCTATTTTTTGGAGACATTCCTGGGCACGGTTTGGTCAGTTACAATGAAAAGTTGACTCTCTCTTTTTTTTTTTTTTTTTAAAGATTTTATTTATTTGACAGAGAGAGACACAGCAAGAGAGGGAACACAAGCAGGGGGAATGGGAGAGGGAGAAGCAGGCTTCCCACAGAGCAGGGAGCCCGATGCGGGGCTCGATCCCAGGATGCTGGGATCATGACCTAAGCCAAAGGCAGACGCCCAACGACTGAGCCACCCCAGGCGCCCCTGAGAAGTTGATTCTTTAAAAAAAAAAATACACATCAAAAACTAATGATGTAATGTATGGTGATTAACATAACAATAAAAAATAAAAAATTAAAAAAAATAAAATACATAGGGCCTGATATATGGCAGACACTCAGTAAAGTTAATTCTAGTACTTTTTGTTATTACCCTTAATGTTATTAATTAAAATTTGTATATAAATTACCTGAGAGGAATCAGTTTTAAATGATTGAGGACTGATCAGATTCTTATTAATTTTATAGTGTTTGAAAGTTATATATGTTGGATTAATATTAACATATAAATACAGTGAATCAATGAGAGATTTATTGAGGCTCTGTTCTGCTAGCTAACATACACCTTTTCTTTCAACAGGCTCAGCACTATGTAGCTACAACCTAAAGCCTTCTGAATATACTACGTCTTCAAAAGCTTCTGTTCTGTGCCCCAAACTACCAGTTCCAGCGAGGTAAATTTTATTGTATTTTGTTAACTTGTGACTTTTGTTTTTGTAGGTAGATTTTAAACTGTATATATTATCCTGGGGAAAGAGTCACTTGATGATACCTGTTGCTCAGGACCAATACTTTTATAACAAAATTTAAAAAGTAGTATTAGAAATGACAACATGTATTTCATATCTTAAAACACACACACACACACACACACACACACACACACCCCCATACACACCCATACACAGAGGCAAACAACTTTTCTCATTCTCAGATTTTAAATTTCTTTTGGGGGCTTACTTTTTTTTTAATGCCATAATTTTTAAGTATATATAACTGCTTAATCATTGCAAAATCTACAGCAAAATTAGAAGCCAAGTCTCACAATCTTCAAAGATTCTTTGAAGTTGACCCTAGTAATACTTACTGGGATTATTTTTAATTTACTTTGTAAACTTAAAAAATATGCCAGTGATTATTCTCCACACCTTATTTCAGGCTATATATTTTAGGTACATTCTCTATAATAATACACTGTTTGTCATATCTTATCCAAGGTCTTATTCAACAAACATTGATTATTTCAGTACCTACTGCATCTAATGGATACAAAGAAGAGACAGGACATATTCTTTGTTTGGAAGGATCTCACAGTAGTTACAAGTAAAGCCAACTTTAAAATTATAAATAGGTTTTTTAACGAGGAAATAAATTTGCAAGCATTGTAGAATGTATCCTCAGAATTAGGTGCATAGGATTTGGAGCATGTCTGATCTTGAGAATCTTAAGTGTGCATCAGCCAGGTATGACATGAGTCAACTTCGCCAGGAATACTGAATTGAAGCCACTTTTATTATATCTTGGTGTATTGTAGCAAGCTACTGATTAAAATTTTGAGACTGATCTTATGTGTGCTTTCCTTTGGCTTGCTTATGGGTGTGACTCGTGCTTTATTAACTTGAATGAAATTTGAAATTTTCTGTTGAAAAGTAGATAAAGGATCTCTCAGTTTAATTGATGTCCAGCTCTTTTAGTCGACTATGTTAAGTTGCTATTGAAATGAAAATGTAAAGCCTACGGAAATGAAAATAAAGGGACTGTTTTAAAAGATAGGAAGTAGGACCTATAAATTAGGGGCTTAGACCGATAGGTAGAGAGACCCCATTTGTGACCGTTGAGAATATTAGGGAGGCTGTAACAGTAAAGAAAAGGAGGTCCTTTGCATAGAGTTGTTGGAGAAAATTTATCAGTGTAAAGACAAGAAAGGCTCTGTCTTCTTACCTCCTGTTTTAAATGCATACTGTGAGTATAGAGTCATATTTTAACAGAAAGATAACCAGAGAGCCCTGATGTGAGGATGAGGTTGCTCTGTACCTGTGTTATATGGGTGGGGCAGGGGTCGGGTAAATCCTCCTTCACCTCTGACCTCTGACCCCAGCACGTTGAGGGCTGCCTGTTCCTGGTTATCTGTCTCAGGTGTTCCGTTCTTGGCCGTACAGAGCTCACACATCTCACATACAGTGCCCTGAGGAGCATTCACTAGAAGATGAAACATAGTATTAGGGGCTTGAGTTTTAGACATGGACAGACTTGGCTTCTAACAAGGTCATGCACTAATGTCTCAGTTATCTAAGATGCCATGATGACCCTAAACCATCTGAAAACTGACTGTGTACTATGTTTATACTTTATTTAAAGATGCTCAGGTTGGGGGCGCCTGGGTGGCTCAGTCGTTAAGCATCTGCCTTCAGCTCAGGTCGTGATCCCAGGGTCCTGGGATCAAGCCCCACATCGGGCTCCCTGCTCTGTGGGAAGCCTGCTTCTCCCTCTCCCACTCCCCCTGCTTGTGTTCCTGCTCTTGCTATCTCTCACTCTGTCAAATAAATAAATGAACTCTTAAAAAAAAAAATTCTTAAAGAAAAGATCCTCAGGTTTTACTTAGTTTAGTACCTCACAGTCTAAGTATCTTATCACTTTTATCTGAACTCAGCCTGTTGGAAAGTAAAAAAAAAAGAAGTAACAGTTGATAGAAGGAAATCAAATCAGGACCTGGTAAATAGCATCATTTAGCCTTTGGCAAGCAAAGTGCAAAGATCAGAAAACAATTTGTTTAATAAAAAACTTGGGGGCAATAACCATATTCTGCACCTCGTATTAGATACAACATTTTCAAAGATGAGTAAGATCTAGTCTCTGTCCTTAAGAAACTCTGTCCTTAAAAAAAAAAAAAATACGGACTGGTTTTGGTGATTTTTTTGTATACACCAAAAGATGGGCACTAGGGAAAGCTATGATGCAGGCAAATGGCCCTTAGCATCATTCACATCTCTTTGACTTTCCTCCTGGGAGCACCCTAGTGGGACTTTTCGAAAGAGCTGCTGTACTTTGAGTCCAGATAGGTCTGTGGGTGAATTCTGTGTCACCACCTTCTCTTTGTCAGCTTGAGCAAGTCTCTTCCCCTCTCTGTGAACCAAGTGTCCTCACATGTAAAATGGCAATATTAATACCTTTGTCATGGAATTGTTGTAAGAATTAAATAAGGGCATATGTTTTAAGCATCCATTATTATGCTTGGCATCTGGCTTAGGGAGTAGTATTTCTCTCAACCTCTAGAGCCTCCCATATCACCCTTAACTTTCCTGGGTACCTGGGCACCTTCTGCCATTGAAAAGCGATGCCTATTCCTTGGAGAAAAGCAATTATAAACTAATTTGCAGTAAAACACTACGTAATTGCCAAATGCTTACTATTTCTAAGAGCTTTTGGATTTTAAAAGCAAATGCCTAGAAAGGGCCATGTTTTATACAAATTTGTAACTATTGTTGACATGCTGAAGGTGGTAGCCATAGGGAGACTAGCCCTTATACCTAAAATGCTTAAAGGTTTAGGTATAGCTAAAGAAAACTGCAGTAGTAGAAACAGATTACATAAATTCAGTTAATTCACCAAACGTTTATTATGATATTTCTGGATGCCAGAAAGGATATTAGGTATTGGGGAATTAATAGCATGATATGTAAATGAGAAACTAATAGCCAAGAAAAAAGTGTTATCTATCCATATTTTTAAAATGGGTTCAGTGTAAATTAACATTTACAAATCATCTATTGTGTTCCAGCCACCGTATTAAGCTTCTCATGTGTATTCTTATTTAATCTTCACAAAAGCCTATAAGGATATAGTTCCTAATTTATAGATGAGGACATAGAAGATAAGAGAAGGTAAATGAGTTGTGCAAAGTCATACAATTAATTGTTGGGAATCAGAATTTTAATTTAAGATCTTATAATATCTATACCACAGTTTTATACTGATATGAAAGCTATCTCGTTATATCCATGGGATGAGGTGAGTTTAGGGTCCTCCTACTCTGCCATCTTCCCCAAGACAAAGTCCTATACCACAGTTAGTTTAAAAAAAAAAAAGGTGGGAGCACCCGACTGGTTCAGTTGGTAAAGAGCATGTGACTCTTAATCTCAGGGTCATGAGTTCAAGCCCCACACTGGGCATGGAGCCTACTTAAAAAAAAAAAAAATTAAGAATTAAAAATTAAAAATTAAAAAAAAGTACAGGAAGGAAAAAAAAAGAGTACAGGAAGGAAAGGAGAGAAAATAAATAAAATGAAATGTATGAAAAACCACAGAGTATTGCCATTAGATTCTTGATTTATTTTCTGCATTTTCTGTGCTATAGAGATATCGCTAAAATCCTTTATTATTATTCTTTCTTAAATAAAACTTTTCATTAGAAATCATGTGTAATTGCTTACCTATAACCTGAAGTTTTAAGATAATTGTGTGAGATGCAAACTCCTGTCTTCTCTTATGAAGGCATATGAATAAGAGATAGTAGGCATTGTTTGTCATCAGACTTTGAGGGAGGGGAGCTCATTAACTGTGATAGTCTGGACTTAAGGCAAATGGACAGAATGTTTGCCATGGTAAGATACAATTTCCCTCTGAGTGGCTAATTTTTAAAAATCTTTAAGACTCATTATAAATTCATTTTGTTCTTGTTGACTAATGTTTCAATAATGTGAAACAGCATCAGTTGCTAATGGGACTACATTGACTTCTTAAAGATTCGATATTCTGTGGGTTTCAAAAGGTAGAAAAAGTTGCTATGAATAGAATTCTTTATGCTTGTCCTCTTGATTAAAAAGCACAGAGTGTGTCACTTAGGTTAGACACTAAAGTAGAAAAGATCTCACATACAAGGTTCTCAGAAGTATTCTTTTCTGAGAGATATATGAAATCAGCTAACTCAAATTCATTATATATCACATAGGACTTCAGTGGTAAAATATAAAACAAACCATTTCAATCCCATGATTACTTAGATTTTTTAATAAGAAAGTCATTTGAGTATTAAAAACTCATGGCTGGTTAGGTTGTTTTTGTTCAGGGAACAGTAGAGGAAAAGAATGACAAGGGAGTGTAGTACTTTTTACTTTAAAATGAACTCTTTAACTTTGGTTTTTACTACTGTGTCCAAATACTGTCTTTTATTTTCCTTCTATTTCTGATATTCCTTACCACTAAGAGCAGATTTTCACTATTTTGACCAGCAGCTAAACAATGTAATCAGTCTGTGCTAATTTTATACCTTCAAATTTAGAGCTAACTGTCAGGTTTTTTTTTTTTAACTGACATAGATTAAATTTTAAGGTAAGGAACCGTTGTTACTTTGCTTCAGTTCTTTGAAGGAGACTTGTGAAAGTACTCTTTCCAATTAACCAAGTGTTTAGGTATAGTATAAAATTGACTTGAAAGGGTAAGAGAGCAGATGTTACTCAGCATTAACTCAAATAGAAATGAAATGTTCGAATTTTAAGAATATAATCCTTCCCTTTCAGCCATTTATCCTCATTATAAGTCTGAAAAGCAGGAAAACACGAATGCTGCTGGACATGCTGCTCCTATTAATTTAGAATCACTGACTTTTGGCTGGGCTCTATTACTACTTATTATTATCATTATTACTCCTACTGTTTGAGCTAACAGATGGAGACACATGCAACTGTGTAATGTTAGGAGGATCACCCAGGGCTTTTGAACTTGTCCAGTTTTGTTTTCTGTTACAACAGGCCCTACTCTCTTTTGGAAATGATGCGTACTTCTCTTCGAGTCTAAAACTATAGCAGCATCCTGCTAGGATATGGGAGGTAGAGTTGGAGCTCCCACTGGACAGAGGATAAGGTTCACTTATGGTTATATGACAGGAAAAAGGAAACAGAGCAGGGCCAGGAAAATTGGTGGATGTTGAAAGCGAGAAAATGGCATCCGTATCCTTAAGGTAGATATATTTTATGTTCAAGGTTGGAGGCAGGTGAGCTAAACAGAGGCTGCACCAGAAATGATAGGGTAATAAGTAAAGCAGATGAAGATACAGATACAGGCTTTAGTTACCTTAGTCAGGAACGTTAACCTGGCCAGGGACATTACCTAGTTAGATCGCATCAGGAAGAAAAATAGTTGTAGGTCACAGCAGAGGTTTCTGTCCCAAATTAGCCACCGTTGACCATGAACTTATGGTTAATTCTTTTGATTCTTTCCTGTAATATTTCTGACTAAATCCATTTCACTGAAAGGTATTCTATAATTTAATAGCTTTTTATATCACTAGTGAAACAACTTTGGTCAAAAACAATGACTTGCATCCCTTTAATTTAAGCATTGCTCAGAATGCTCTGACTTTCTGCAGTTTCTGACAAAATATCAAATCCTGGGCATTAACTTTCACCAGTGCCATTTTGGAGGTTCACACAAATACACCCACAAGTCACAAGAGATACTTCTTTTTTAAGTGAACATTCATGTCATAGTGTCACGTCATTATTTTGGAATACATTTTACTGAAGCATAACTAAGGTAAGACTAGATCTTTATTATTATTATTTTATTGTTCCATGAAGTTAACAGCATGGAAGATGTTGCCTATTCTTACTCCCATTGGTGCTCATTTACCAGCATTTAAGGAAAATCAATACATGGTACATTTATATTTTTATTTGAAAAGAAATATTTTTGTTGTTTTTTCGAGGAATGAAACAAAGATAGTGTTTTGCTTCAGGTCATACAAACTGCTTTCCTGAGGTCAGAAACCTTGGAAGTTGGTATTCAGTCATATATTCTTATCCATGAATTTGACCCAAATACAGTGCCAACCAAGAATGAGCGCACACTTACCTTATTGCCATCAATAGTGTTATGTTAGAGCTATGACTGATGGTTCTACAAATAATTCTAAAAATATGAGATTTATGTTAGCGATGGCAGCCTTTAACTTAATGCACATAGATGTGTGTATCTGTGTATGGACAGACATACAGACTCTCTTAGAATCCATACAAATCACAACTGAGGGCATGTTCATAGAGCTTTTTTAGAATCTCTCATTGATCAGATGTATACCATATTCTCAGAGGCTAAAATAGAATATGTTATAACAAACCAGAGCTATGTCTCTGTTCACACATAGCTGTGTTCCTTCACAAGAAGAGCTGTTGTTAGTACAAACCTGATATAACTGATGACCTCATTTTTTGGACACAATCTTATAATCATAATGACATATAAAAAGAAAACAGTGCAGAATCTCATGACCCTGACAAATCAGAGATTTTTCATTTACTTCTATTTTTTTCTGTTCTCATGTTTATGATGGCAACCATCACATTAGATGCAAATTTTTGTTTCTTTCCCCTTGCACTATTACCTCCTAAGTGTTTCCATACATTAGTATCCATGGTTATTGTTTTAAACAGCCGCATATTATACTGTATGTTGATGTCTTGGCATGATCAATTGATAGGAGAGTTAATAAGCTTGTGCCCCAAACACCTTTTCTTAATGCAAGGTTTATGTATGCTGTTCTGATAGAGGCAACATTTTATTCACGGTGGCACATTTCAAGGAAAAGCATGTGTTTTCTCTTTTTAAATAGCTTCTGGCAAAAATTCATTTTCAGTTCAACAAAGTATATGTTTGTAAGTTCTGTCATCTGCCCATTGACTGCTGGATGTACAGGCGGCGGAGTTTAAGTGTTTGCTTTTGCTTTTGGTAGTTCTGTACGTGTGTATGTGCGCGTATATGTGTGTGTGTTTCTTTTCAGAAGGGGAGGGTAATGTCTTCCTTTGGAATATGCACTCCACCCTCTCTCTGCTAAGGCCTGTGGTAAGATTCGCCTCCCTGCCCATGACAGTCATCTTCACGGCATTAAGCTCACACCTCTTAGCCCCCATATGATGTGTGGAGGGTGGAGTGTATTGCAGTCATAATCACCTTTCATTCGTGTGTTTGATGTGGCATTTATATTGAGTAGGAGTAATTTTTTTTCTGATTTTTTTTTTCTTGTATCACCAGTGCACCTATTCCATTCTTCCATCGCTGTGCTCCCGTGAACATTTCCTGCTATGCCAAGTTTGCAGAGGCCCTGATCACCTTTGTCAGTGACAATAGTGTCTTACACAGGCTGATTAGTGGAGTAATGACCAGCAAAGAAATTATATTGGGACTTTGCTTGTTATCACTAGGTAATTGTTTTTCTCATTATTAGCTATTGCATAGTACCGCAGTAGAAGACTGTTCTGTCTTTTAACCAAAATATGAATACAATCGGGATACCTGTAAAATGTTTAACTTCCCATAGCCAAGATAATTGTTTCAGATTATACAGAGTTATAAATATATACATATTTAAATACATATATATATATATATATATATTTATATATCTGAAACTTTCTTTTTCTCTCATTGGAGAAAGCGGGTGTTTTCCCAAACTGGTTACTGTCTATGATAACCTTTAATATGACAGCAGGAGGCTTCTTTTAGTAAATCAACACCCCTTTGTTTTTAGTTATGATTCCAGAGGCTTATAAAAAGAGGCCACATGGTCTCTTCTCTATTTCCATCAAAGAGCATAGCTTTATGATAGATTACTTTTGAAATACGTTTTTTTTTTCATTGCTACAGTTCATAATACCGTGGTATTGCGGGAAAAGTTAGGAAATCTCCACTTGTTAGCCATCGAGTTTTCT
The DNA here is from genome assembly GCF_003265705.2 of Callorhinus ursinus. Taxonomy (NCBI): domain Eukaryota; kingdom Metazoa; phylum Chordata; class Mammalia; order Carnivora; family Otariidae; genus Callorhinus; species Callorhinus ursinus. The sequence continues at coordinate 23,476,360 of NW_027397086.1, read as the reverse complement.
TGTGAATAGATAATATAATCAAATAAATGTGGTTTTCAAGATGTAAACTCCCTATATTATCCTAGAACTATATGTAACCATGTCACAATCTGTAGATCTTTCTAGTCGGGAGGAATAAACTGTGGTAGGAACCAAGCACCTCTTTCATTATATAAGTAAAATGAGTATTTATGCCTGTTAGCAACAATTATAGTCATTGAGAAGACTAGCTTTATTTCCGTCTTGTCATTAGAGAGTATTTTCTTTTTGCTTAGGTAGTACTTGACTCAATTGAAATAATGCTGTCCATATGCAAAGCTATTTCTGTGATATTTGAAACGCTCCCATCTGTTTTTGGTTCCTGTACATTTATTGCAAAAGTGAGTACCTTAAGAATGTTACCTAGTCACAGATCCCAACCATTTATTTGGCTTTGCAAATGGCCCCCCCAAAATGTGACTATTAGTCTGGCTTTATAAAAAAGTTATTTGGTTTCTGAAATAGTTGAATACTTTAACCAAGAAAAGAAAAACCAAACCTTAACAATGGTGATAATAATGTTAAACCATTGGAATTCCAGTTTTTATTAGAATGGTTCTCTTGAGGCTTAAGATCTTTGTTCATTTGTTTGTACCATGGGCCTTTAGGTAATTAAAGATGAACAAATTATGATTTCAGAAATGAATTTCCCCATGGAAAGGTCAAATCTTCCCAGTTTCCTTTTTAAGATTTTTTTCACTCAAGATTTTAGCATGTTGGAATTTAGCTTGGGTTGGGTAGAGGCATTGGCTAAATAACTCAAACTAAGCTTTGCTGTTTTTTGAAGAGTCTCAATCAATCTCAATCATCTTGACCCCAGTCAAGAAAAAAGGTCAGAGGAATTTGGGCCTCAGCAGGCTTCAGGATATTATTCCGTAGGGTCAGAGCATTTCTTGAAGTTTTAGAGGAGAAACTATCAGAAAAAGATAAAATACTGCCTAGCTTGTGGACCATCTATCAGAGAAGTTGGTCCTGAAATGCAAGGATTATTCCAGGAAGTATAGCACCTACTTTAGCTGATCTCTGTCTGTGTGTGGTAATTTTTCCAATCACCAACATGACACATCACTCTCTACACTCTGTGTGTTGGCATGTATGTTTGCATGTGAGTTCTGATGTCTTCCCGTGGTGAATCCACAACAGTTGTATGCTGTTTTTGAGTCACCATGTTGCATTTGCATGTGTTCTTTTCTGTCATTTATAAACCCACGGTTAGGTGCCTTTAGTTTCCAGTGGCGCAAGTACCAAAGTCAAAGCGCAAAAGTAGCCAGTTAACCTTTCTTACTTAAATTGGGGTCTTGAACGTGTCAATAGCAACCAATTATATCCCTAGGAGAAAACAATTGCAAGAATTTCTCTTTATATTTTCCAGTGTTGTAAAATAATATTCTACGTGTTCTCTATCTTCCCTGCAGTTCTATCCATGATTCTGATGGTGATAATCAGGTATATTTCAAGAGTACTTGTGTGGATCTTAACAATTCTGGTCATACTGGGTTCACTCGGTAAGCTGCTTATTCCTTTGTTTTTTAGTAATTAGAATTGAGAGTTAAGTTTGCTTTTAACAGTCCCTCAATTGAGAACTACTTTGATTATTTTAAAGATTTTATTTATTTATCTGAGAGAGAGAGAACGGGTGCTCGCACCTGCACAGGACCAAGGGAAGGAGCAGAGTGGGAAGGAGAGGGACAAGCAACTCTGCGCTGAGCGCAGAGCCCGGCAGGGGGCTTGATCCCAGGACTTGGAGATCATGACCTAAGCTGAAACCAAGAGTTGAATGTTCAACCCACTGAGCCACCCAGACACCGTACTTTGGTTATTTTAAATAATTTTCCTTTTGTAAGGCTTGTGAATTCATTTATATACCATAAAAGGACTGGTAAGTGGATTACACTGCTGTTAATTCACTATGAGATCACTAAATGAAATAAAATGGTGAAGTCATTGGCATTCGGAATAAAAGCAGGTGGAGACATTTTTAAAAGGGGGCTAACATTTTTCTGTCAGTACCAGTTTTGGGGGGAAGAGCCCATGAGAAAAAAAAAGCAACTGAGGCCCTGTTCTGCTTCTTGTTCTTTCATTTTTCACTTAATACTTTCCATGTTCCCTTCCTGGCAGAAGAAGGGTCCCTTTCCTTTCATACTAAACTTTTTAAAGGCCTGCATTCAGGTTATTAAAATTAAAATATTATTTGATAGGGGCGCCTGGGTGGCTCAGTCGTTAAGCCTGAGCCTTCGGCTCAGGTCATGATCCCAGGGTCCTGGGATCGAGCCCCATGTCGGGCCCCTGCTCAGCGGGAAGCCTGCTTCTCCCTCTCCCACTCCCCCTGCTTGTGTTCCCTCTCTCACTGTGTCTCTCTCTGTCAAATAAATAAAATCTTTAAAAAATAAAATAAAATATTATTTGATATACTGTATCTTTTTAAAAGAATTTTTGCTTTGTCTTGAAATGTTTCATAATTACATTTATAAATTTATTTACATTCTTCTGTCCTAGTTTTAGTGAGTACTACTGGTCTTATTTTCATAAAGCTTAATTCTTGAGTTCTTAATTTTGTTTCATCTTTGTTTTTAATTCTTTATTTAAATTCAATTTAGTTAACATACACTGTATTATTAGTTTCAGGGGTAGAATTTAGTGACTCATAGGTTGCATATAATACCCAGGGCTCATTCCATCAAGTGCCCTCCTTAATGCCCATCACCCAGTTACGCCTTCCCCCCACCCACCTCCCTCCAGCAACCCTCAGTTTGTTTCCTTGAGTTCGGCATCTCTTATGGTTTGCCTTCCTATTTTCATCTTACTTTATTTTTCCTTCCCTTCCGTATGTTCATCTGTTTTGTTTCTTAAATTCCACATATGAGTGAAATCATATGGCATTTGTCTTTCTCTGACTGACTTATTTCACTTAGCATAATACCCTCTAGTTCCATCCATATCATCGCAAATGGCAAGATTCCATTCTTTTTGATGGCTGAGTAATATTCCATTGTATATCTATACCACATCTTCTTTATCCATTCATCAGTCAATGGACATCTGGGCTCTTTCCGTAAGTTTGGCTATTGTGGACATTGCTGCTATAAACATTGGGTGCAGGTGCCCCACTTCATCTTTGTTTTGATGAGAATTTGAATTCATGTAACCTATTCGTGAAGTACTTGTGGGTTGTATATTTTCTCAACCCTTGATTATCTAAGATTATCTTTGCCTTACATGTGAATATTAAATCTATGGCATCTAAAATTCTCGAGGGGCAGTATGTTCCCTGGGTCCGTACTTCACTTTTTGGAGTCCAGTCTAATTTTGTGCCTTTGCCCATCACCTATTTCACTTACCTAGATGTGTATCTAATTTTTAACTTAATCTTATAACTTAAAATTTCTGTCTGATTCTGAATCTTAACTAAGTTTGCCTATTTGGGAGGGTGTGTCTTTTCCATCTTTGAAAAGTTGTCTTATTTCTGTATTTGATTACTCTTTCTGTTCCAGTGGTTTTCCTCTTAGCGTCATTGTTCATTCTTCTGATACCATCTTCTAAATTATCATTTGACTCCTTTGTCATTTTCTCTGCACTCAGGAAGAGCTCTTCAAGTGCACCTTCCAGATCACTGATTGAGCTTTCCTCACTGTCACTTCTGTACTTGACTACCTCATTTTGTTATTCCAGTCCTTCCTCCATCCAGCCATCTTTCTTTTCAGTTCAACGGGTGACCATTGTATCTAGTTTCTGTGTTTAATCACTTTGGGCTGCTGTGACAAACTACCATCGACTGGATGCCTTATCAACAAGAAACATTTACTTCTCACAGTTCTAGAGGCTCGGAAGGCCAAAGCCAAGGTGCTTTGGTATCTGGTGAGGGCTGGCTCCCTGTATCCAGTCATCATCTTGCTATTTTCTCCCATGGTGCAAGTGGGGAGGAGCTCTCTGAGAGTGGTTTTATAAGGGCACTAACCCCCTTCATGAGGGCTCCACTCTCATGACTTCACCATCTTCTAAAGACCTACTTCCAAATAACCATCTCATTAAGGATTAGGATTTCAGTGTATGAGTTTTAGGGGGACACAAACATTCAGCTTATAGCAGAGGGATCATTTTTATAATAAAAGTAGATTTGAATTCCAGCTCTGCCACTTACTAGGTGTGTGACATTTGGCATGTTACTTAACTTTCCTGAATTTCAATTCTGTCATTTATAAAGTGGACTTTTAATACCTGGTTAACGGCATTGGGGTGATTCAATTTGGTCGCCTCTATTGCACACTTCCTCACACAAATTTACCTGTGTAATAAGTGATATCTTCTGTGGCTGTTGTGGACAGTGTCCTCCTGGATGTCTTCATTATTATCTCGTTCTGTTTTCTTTTCTGTTTTTATTCTGTCTTTCTCATTTCTGTTTATCTTTCTCTCAGAACTTTTTTAAAGATTTTTAAAAATTTTAAGTAATCTCTACACCCAACGTGGGGCTCCAGCTCACAACCCCAAGATTGAGAGTTACATGCTCCACCAACTGAGCCAGCCAGGCACCCTTTTCTCATAACTTCTTATTCCTATTTGTAGAGAACGTGTTTTATTCCATTCTTTGAGGCTATGACAGTTTTCTTTAAGATTTCAAAATGGAAGAGGTGCCTGGGTGGCTCAGTCAGTTAAGCATCTGCCTTCAGCTCAGGTCATGATCCCAGGGTCCTGGGATGGAGTCCTGTATCGGGCTCCCTGCTCTGTGGGGAGTCTGCTTCTCCCTCTCCCACTCCCACTCCCCCTACTTGTGCTCTCTCTCTCTCTGTCACATAAATAAATAAAATCTGCGAAAACAAATAAAAATAAAAATATTTTGAGATAGAAGTATTTCCCTTTTTTGAATGTTTTTCATAGACTCGGGTTGTTTTAAGTTTGTTTACTCATCTGCAATAGAAAAAAATTCATGCTCGCTGTTTGCCACCAGGTAGGGTTGACATTTCCCTTTGATACTATTCACTGTTTACTTGAGTGCAGGTGGAGATCAGGTTGATTTGCATACTTCTCAGCCCAGTTTCTCCTCTCCCAGGCATTTATCTTGTCTGCCTCTACATATGCATCTTTACTCTGAATCTTTCATTTCCTTCCCATAGCCTGTAAGGCCTTCTAGTAGGATCTTGTCCCTGGAGCCCCTTTGCCCCTTGCTTTTTGCTTAGCCACGGTGGCCTCCTTTTTCTCCTGCCAGGCATGTTCCCATCTCAGCATCTTAGAATTTGCTATTACCCCTTGCCTGCACACCCTTTCCTTAGATAGTTTTATAGATTGTTTTCGGTCTGTCTTTGATTCTTTTGCTCAGATATCATCTCACCACTGAGACCTTGCTTACCCATCTTATCACAATGCTTTCCCAACACCAGCGCTTTCTATCTCTATTAAAAGGTGACTTTTTTTCTTAGACGTCATGTACTATATTTTTACTTATTTCCTTATTTGTTTTGTTTCCTTATTACCATATAAGCTCCATGTGGGATGAGGGTGGGGACTTAGTTTTGTTCACAGCTCTGTCCCCAGCACCTAGAACAGTCGATGCTCTGGGCACTCAGAATGAAGCAGCTCTCTCATGGGGAGGCAAGTTTGCCCCCATCTTCAGTTCAGCTCTTGGGATCTCTGAACCAGTGGTAGGGAGAAAAACACCCATCCCTAGCACACACCACTAGCAAGCTATCAAAGAGCTCCTATCTGTGTTCCTGCTTTTGGTGGGAGTTACTTCTTTCATCTTCATTTGCTCATTGTACAAATACTGTATCAACTGCATGACTATTTCCACACAAGGCACTGGGGTTCCTAGGATAGCACAACAGAGACGATCTTTGCCTTCCTCAGTCCTCAGCTTCATTGCTTATTTCTGTGACCCTTACTTGCTTCGTACAAGCTCCTCAGGTCTCAACAGGTGCTGACTCTCTCTTTATGATCAGTTCCTCTCAGGGGTACCTGTCTTTGCTGGCTCTCTCTGAGCTTCAGTGTCAATAATAAATACAGTTGAAGGACATTTATTTGATACACTGAAAGATATCTAAGCACCTAGTGGGAACGATGATAATGGAATAATTGGAGCTCCCCTTTTAGTGCACAAAGTTAAAGCCACGCACCTCACAGCCAAATGGATTGTTGCTGTGTCAGTCCCATGGTGATATGTAGGAAGGATCCAGGAAAGTGAAGATTTATGTTATGCATTTCCAAAACAATTGTTTTTCGAACCCAGGTGGCACAGGGGTACTGTGGTGGCTATATGCAAAGCAGAGAAAGTTTCCCAAAGAAACCGTGACTCCTGAGCAGCTTCAGATAGCTGAAGACAATCTTCAGGCGCTCCTCATCTATGCCATTTCAGCCACAGTTTTCACAGTGAGTATGGGCTTGGGTGGATCTTTCAGGTTTACATTTTTATTTACAGGGGTCATTAATGGAGCAGAAACTCACCTCTAGCTATTGCATGCCTAACCCTGATCTCCATTAGATAAAATCTCTGACGTGGTGTGGAACACTGAGAAGTCTTCAGAAGGCTTCCCTAATTGATTGAGTGTTACTTGATGTAACCTTTTATTCTGCGCTGCCTGCTTGTTGAGAGAGGAGTTTCACCTAGAATATTTACATTATCATTTGTAAGAACATATTATCTTACTGTCATAATATAATTCCTTTTTAAAAATAGTTTTCTTTACTAAAGTGTGTTAAGAAATATACTACTTCATATCATTTCATTTACTTGTTCACTAATTATTTTCCCGTTATTGCTTTTTAAACTTCAACAACATTATTCCAAGTTGGAGGTGAGCTTTGCTGCCTAGTCACCATACAGGAAATTACTCATGAACATGTGGTTAAATAATCTGTACTCATACCTTTGGTTCATCTCCTTCTCTCTGAAAAAAGGAAAAAAATCTCAGACCATTTCTTGGACCAATCCCAAGCTTTTAATTGAGCTTTAGAAATTAAAAAATAAAGCCACCAAAAAGACATTGGTGCCAAAAGGTATTTGTTTGTTATAATTAATCATCTTTTAAGTACAATTCTTTTTTTTTTTTTTTTTTTAAGTATAGTTCACCTGACTTCACCCAGGGCCCAGTGAGGGTGTGCAGGACAGGGAATCTGACATCGACCCTGCTGTTTAGGGGCTCTTGGTCCTATAAAGGAGGTGAGGTACAAATACCCCCTCTGCTTTCATAGTCATGGCACATGGTCTTCTCCCCTGTTTTCAGAGTAACAGGTGTGTATCCATCCAAATAAATTCAGAGCCTCATGCTGACTGACAACACATTTTGATTCATAATGAGTAGAAAGGGAAAGGTAGGAGAATTCTAGGATTTATTAATAAACTGAGAAATCCTTTTATGTTTAGCTTTAAGGACATTTTCAGTATACAACTGAGAATGCTAAGTGCCTCAAGACCGATAAAGTATTTTGGGGATTCAGAGACTAATCCTTCCCTCATTTGGAAGGAAGGGTTATGTTAAAAATGTCCACCATTGTTCGGTTTCTGTTTTCACTGCTCAAGACAGTAACCGGAGCCTTTCTCTGCATTCTCTGCACACAGGTTATCTTGTTCCTGATAATGTTGGTGATGCGCAAGCGTGTTGCTCTCACCATTGCCCTGTTTCACGTGGCTGGCAAGGTATTCATTCACTTGCCGCTGCTAGTCTTCCAACCCTTTTGGACTTTCTTTGCTCTTGTCTTATTTTGGGCATACTGGATCATGACACTTCTTTTTCTTGGCACCACTGGTAAGGAGACATGCTGCTTCTTTCTCTTAGTGATGATCTGATTCATATTAAATTATTTTAAAACTTCAGATATAATTCTTAGACATTTATGACTGAGGTCTGATCGCCGTCAGAACTAGCGGTGGTTATGGCTCTTCCCCAACCCATTCCCTATGCGTGGTTTTTAGATCATCCTAGCAGAGTGGTTCTAAACCAGGTCATGGCTCTGAAGTAAACTCCAGGACTGATTCAGACATTTGGATTCATTCTCAGATGAACAGATGAATGCAGTGTGGCTGTGAGGTTGCCTTAAGCCCCAGTTACAGCCAAAGATCAGCTTGCTTCCTTGGGATTTTCTTGTTTGGAAAAGATCTGAACCTAAATAGAGTTCCTCATGATGATACCGTTTGTCGTTAGACTCTCAGACTTGCTTGCAGCCACACTTCATATCAAAAGTGACCCCTAAATGGAATTAATGGTGAGGAATGGCATAAGGATCGTAGGCTTATATGTAACCTCTCTGGCCATTCAGCACACGTTCACCAATTGAATATAATATTAATTTCCATCCTTTGCTAATGATTTAGATCTGTAATTATTGGATGAGTCATAAAATAGCTCTGAAAAAAAATGGAAGTGTTTGAAAATTCATGCCTAAATTAACCAATGTGGTAGAAACTATATTCAAATAGAACACCTTTTAAAAGCTATATGATGCCTTTGGGGAAAACAGAATGCTTAATTGTACAGTGTCTGGCTTCACAACTTTTCAAGTGATAATTATTTTTGTCTCCTAATTAAATAGTGCCGCGATTGTAAAGTTGGTGTTTTGGGGGTAGGGGAGGCCTGTTGTTGGAAATTAGATTAATCCCTTACATTGAATAGCCCTATTTCTTAGTTTGCACTTTATGTGCTTCTCTTTTCCTTCCTTGATCTTTTCCTAGGCAGTGCTGTTCAGAATGACCAAGGCTTTGTGGAGTTTAGAGTTTCTGGGCCTCTGCAGTACATGTGGTGGTACCATGTGGTGGGCCTGATTTGGATCAGTGAATTCATCCTAGCGTGTCAGCAGATGACTGTGGCGGGAGCTGTGGTAACGTACTATTTTACTAGGTGAGAGTTTATACTAGCCAAGAAAACTTAAGATCATCTAAGTGATTGTGTCTGAAGGAGTTGGAAGTGAGGCTGGTAAGGGTTTCATGTCTTTAAAAAATAATTGGAAGTGAATATGACAAAATGTTATAGCTCATCATTCTGGGCAGTAGGAACATGGGAGGTTGTTATTTTAAACTTTATACTTTTCTGTAAGTTTCTCAAGAAATTGATCAGAACAGCAGGTCATGATATAACTTCAATTATATTTAGCAGAAGAATAAATCTTGTAGTGTTTTTTTGTATTCTTGCCTCATATAAAGGTCCATCGGGGCGCCTGGGTGGCGCAGTCGGTTAAACCTCTGACTCTTGGTTTTGGCTCAGGTCATGATCTGAGAGACTCTCTCCTTCTTTTTATGCTCTCTCTCTAAAATAAATAATCTTTAAAAAAATTAAAAAATAAAGGTCCATCAGAGGACAACATGCCTTCTTATTTTGTTTGGATCAGAACAAGTATTGTAACTCCCTTTCCTAACTTCAGAGCTAAATACAAGCTGTAGGCCTTACAATTTTCTAATACAGAGGTACCAGGTCTAGATTGAACATTTTTTTTTTTAAAGATTTATCTATTTATTTGAGAGAAAGAGAGAGAGCGGGTGGGAAGGGGCAGAGGGAGAGGGACAGAGAGTCTTTTAAGCAGACTCCACGCTGAGCACGGAACCAACATGGGGCTTGATCCCACGACCTTGAGATCACGACCTGAGCCAAAACCAAGAGCTGGATGCCTAACTGACTGCCACCCAGGCACCCCTGAACATCTTTTTCAGTTCCATTTTTTGATTGTACTTTTAGCTCCGTAAGTATTTACTAGTAAAAGCTTTCAAAGCACAGTTTCATTTTACTTAAAGTCTTAGCGCCTAAGAACCCCATGAAACCACCATAGAGAAATGAAACATTAATTTTGTTTCCTACATCAGTAGCATTTGTATTAGTTGTATATTACTTTGCCATTTTGTCACAAAGCTAGAATTTTTTTTAGACAAACTAATTTTTTCACTGCATTGGGCTTAAACCATTCCTATACTTAGCCTTTGTTTTAATTGTCTTTTTGGTTACTTCTAAAATAGGGATAAAAGGAATTTGCCGTTTACACCTATTTTGGCATCAGTGAACCGCCTTATTCGTTATCACCTGGGTACGGTGGCAAAAGGATCTTTCATTATCACGTTAGTCAAAATTCCACGAATGATCCTTATGTACATGCACAGTCAGCTCAAAGGAAAGGTAAGGAGAAAATACTTTTCTGGGCTTTCTGTGGTCACACCCCAGACCTCAGCTCTGCATGTGGTAAAGCTCCCAATGACGTTAAGTCCATAGCTGTGAATGTTTTCTTCAAAATCCCTGCAAGGCAGAATCTAGCCCTCTGCCTTGTCCCCCACTCTTGCTCTCTATATGCTCTGGCAAAATCCATCATATCACTGGTTTCCCAAAGTATCCTGTGCTTCTCTTACTCTATGTTGACTCATACCTTCCTCCTTGGAGCCTCCTCCCTGTCCCTGACTGTGAAGATAACATGCATTTCAACACAGGTTGGCTCACATGCCACCTCTTCCCAGAAACCTCCCCTGATTTCCTCCTCCTCCTTGATGATGTCATCTCTGTTTTCCACTCTCATAGCACTAGGATCTTTTGCATATTCTGATTCTAACCTTTTTTTATGTTTTGCTTTTTTTTCTTCTACAGTAGTATAAGTTCCTTTCCGGTCTTAGGTATCTTACTCTATCTTATATGCAACAGGTACTAAATATCTGTTGAATTAAATTGATTAAAAATAATTTAGCTATTACATTTTGAGGGAAAAGAGGCTGGTGGGTGTGGAGGCCTTGAAACATAGGTTGTGATTTTTTTTAACTTTTATTTTTCTAACATTTGGAATATTCTGTATGATGGTTTGATTCTTTGGTTTTTAATTATTTCAAATTTTTGTCCTTTCCAGGAAAATGCTTGTGCTCGATGTGTGCTGAAATCTTGCATTTGTTGCCTTTGGTGTCTTGAAAAGTGCCTAAATTATTTAAATCAGGTAAAATATTTAAAAAATCAATCTAACATTCACTTTCTTTTTTTTTAATTTTTTATTGTTATGTTAATCACCATACATTACATTATTAGTTTTTGATTCACTTTCAAAGACAGGTTCATCGTTTCTTCTTCCAAGATAAAATAATTGAGCTTGTTGTTGTACATTGTGGCTTGTTCAGGTATGTCTATTTCGATCATGTATTTTTTAAAGATTTTATTTATTTATTTGAGAGAGAGAGCACCCGTGCCTAATCAGGGGGAGGGGCAGAAAGAGAGGGTGAAGCAGCCTCCCCGATGCAGGGCTCAGTCCCAGGACACTGAGGTCATGATCTGAGCTGAAGGCAGACACTTAACCAATTAAGCCACCCAGGTGCCCCTATCATATTCTTATTTTTAAAAGTGACATGTATTCTTACCGAGGCTCGTTATTAATTAATTGTAATGTAAGGATAAAATATCATTAGGGTTCATCTTTCTGGAAAGACATGTATGTCTTATCCCTTAATTAACATCCTTTCATCTTTGATTTTTCCCTAAGAACCTGTCTACTGTAGTCATATTTCTTTAATTTTTCTTTTAAATGTTGTTTGAGGGGCACCTGCCTGGCTCATTCCATAGAGCATACGACTCTTAATCTTGGGGTTGTGAGTTCAAGCCCCACGTTGGGCGTGGAGCCTACTTTTTTTTAAAGGAATGAATGAATGACTGAATGTTGTTTGAAACCTTTAGTTTAGTGAAAAGTCACCGTGACACTTAAATTCATTTTTTCCTGCAGTTCTACTATTGTTCAAGACTAGTGTGCTCTTTATCCTGGTTTTTTTTTGGGGGGGGGGCGGGGGAGGGGATCCAGCTGCTTGAAGACATGATACTAGCCTGGGAAATATTATCAGAGGAAATGCTATCATTTCTCAGGTCAAATGGCAGAACTGGTATTACAGGATAACTTTTTTTAGGGAGCAGTTTGGTCCTCTGTCTTGCTGTGTCTGGGTACACAGGACTTGCCTGGAAGCACTCTTCCCATCTTTCTTAAATTTTCTTTTTTTTAACCACTTCTCTCCATTCCTTGAAAATCAATTGTCATGTGCCAATGCCCTCTTCTAATAGACCAAAGATAAAAATAGACTTTCTCACCATTTATGTCTTAAGTGATTCAAGAGTTGCAGTGCATTTTCCATTCACTCAAGGATAGTCTGAGGGTGGTAGTCCTGTGGCTGTGGTGGTGAGCATGCCTGGAGTTTGCTTTATTGGAGTTCTGTGGTTAATATGAAAAAGCAGGCATGACATTTCATTAGCAAAGTAAATTCTTATAGATTGTAATACCATATGGATGGAAAGTGTTTGGAAGGTCATTATTAAAAATAATTAGTATCAGCCATAGCAATCTGAAAAATTACATTCTTTAAAATTCAGAATGAGCCTTATCAAAAAGTTGATGGATACGTTTTGTACCCATCACTAAATAGCTCATCCGCAGAGAGAGATGCTAAACCCACCTTTCCAGTCTCAGTTTCTACCACCTTCCCACAGGAACCTTTTGCTCTCGCAGTTAACCAAACATGCCTGGAATGACATCCTTCCAACACTTGAGTAACTCCTACTGATCCTTAATGATTCTGTCTGAGCATCACCTCAAAGACGTCTTCTCTCAGTACCCCAGTCCATCCACTGACCTTTCACAGCACAGGTTCATACCTCTGTGAAAACACTAAGAACATTAAACGGAAACCATCTGTTTCTGTCTTTATCGCCACCTTTAGACCATTAGCTCCTCAAAGACAGGGATCTTAGTTTCTTCTCTCCAGAGACTATCACAGTGCTTGGTCTAGAATAAGTGGTCTTTAAGTGTTTTCTGAATGAGGGGTGCCTGGGTGGCTCAGTCGGTTAAGCGTCTGCCTTCGGCTCAGGTCATGATCCCAGGGTCCTGGGATCGAGTTCCGCATTGGGTTCCCTGCTCAGTGGGGAGTCTGCTTCTCCCTCTCCCTCTGCCCCTTTCCCTGCTCATGCTCTCTCTCAAATAAATAAATAAAGTCTTTAAAAAAAATAAATGTTTTCCGAATGAATTATTGATCAGTGAATATTTGGATTTTAAAAGACTAATAGGGTGATATAAAACCAGAAGAAAGAGTCTCAAAAAGGAGATGTGTGGTTATACTGAAGGAAGAGAACAAATCACATGATGTTAAGATGCTCAGTAACCAGGTGAAAAAACCCAAAGTTCTCAGCTCATCCCAAGCTAAACATTAATCAGCAATTTCGTACAAAGAGTCCTGAGATGTATATCCACACTTCAAGTTGGTCTTTCTTATACAAGTTTTGTGCAGTTTGGATCTTCATTGAAGATTCAAGGGAAGCATTTACATAGTAATAAATAAATGAGTGAAGGTTTAGGGAGAATGATTCCGAACTAGTACTTGGTTCTGTTTGGGAATATGAAATGCTGCACTCTGGGGACTGATTCCCAGGCTGCTTCACGTCTCCTGTTTGCACAGGAATTTCATTTGAAGTGAGATCAACTATTGAAGACATTAGAACACCTCCTGGCATGAGAGGTTAAGCCTAAGTATCAGTTGCCAGTGGAATTTTTTTAACCTTGTTCCTGTGAAATGTTTCAGAGCCGGGTGGGCACCCATCCGTTTAAAGTATATGAGATAGTAGGAATCATGGCAGTACTGAATAGATGAGCTCTAGAGACTTTTCTAAAATTTGAAAAAAAGCAGTAAGGCCCAAGAGTACAATCTGCTGGTGTTTGAAGGGGCATTCTTCTCAGCACTGTCACATACGTTTGGCAGTTACATTAGTGCTCTGCTAGAGATCAAGCCAGAGCAGTTTGCTCACACCTTTCCTTTTGTCTCTGGTGTTTATCACCGCTTTCTGAAAATGAAGTTCCTTTTTCCCCATACACATTGGATTGAGTCCATACTTTGATAGCCTTGTAGGAGAAGGCACAGTGGATAATTGGGGGTATAGATGGTGGAGAGAGCCCAGATACTGAAGGTGTGTTTCAATCCCAACAGTTTAACTATTTGGCCAGCTCAGTGAAACCTCAGAGTCTCAGTTTCCTTCTTTAGGAAGGAAGGAGTGGAGAAAAATATTCCTGTCCTCATTAGGCTTTAGGTAAGGATGAAATCTAATGCAGGTAAATCAACGCTTACAGTGCCTGGCTCTTGGTCCTCACCTCGTTAAGTGTTATCGTTCTTCCCCGCTCCCCTCATTTTATTGTTTTATAAAGAACTCCCAATGTTTTACTCTAAGATAAGAGAGTCTGGCAAAGATAAAACAAGAGGTAGTTCTAAAGATGTATCTATTTTCTTTAAAAGTAAATAGAATGTAAAATACTGAAGAGTTTGGAAAACCAAGACAAAACAAAACATCACCCATGATCTCACCATGCTAACATAAGTTACCTTCATTGAAATACTTACCGTTAGCTTTGAGAAAAAGTTTCTAATATTTTACTTCAGTGCAGTAATGTCTTATCAGACGTTACTTATAGACTGTCTTATCAGTCTGTAAACATCATCTGTAAAATGGGGATAATAATAGTATCTATAGTGCCCATAACCATGAGGATGCAGAGGGATGGTATCTTTAGTACTCCCAGCATGTGCCTGGACACAGCAAGTCCTCTGTAATGACAACTCTTATTCTGTAGTACTGTTCACAGTTTCTTTTACATTTTTAAAAAATATTTTATTTACTTATTTGAGAGAGAGAGAACGAGCCGGGGAAGGAACAGAGGGAGAAGCCGACTCCCCACTGAGCAGGGAGCCCAGTGCCAGGCTCGATCCCGGGACTCGAGGATCATGACCTGAGCTGAAGGCAGACACTTAACACACGACTGAGCCACCCAGGTGCCCCTCATTCTTATTTTTCAAAAATTTCTTGTCTAATCACCTGTTTACATTCTGAAATTATCTTTGGAGTGTTCAATAGAGTACAGTGAAATAATACTAATTATAATGCCGGCTAATATTTATTGAGCACTTACCATATGTGCCAGGCACTGTGGCTCACACTTTACATGTAGAGTCTCCCATTCAGAAATCTGTTTTGTCTACTCTTTGGAAATGGTTAATAATTAGTTAATGCCCGTTGCATTGTTTTCCTCCTGTCCTTTCTTTTGCTGTCACTCCTGAGATGAGTTTGCAACTTTGAAGTCAAAAGCCTTGAGTAGGGCTGGACGACGCAGACCCCTGCTGGGCCAGTTGAGGTGTATTATGTTACTCATGGAAATGAATGCATCAGACAGGGTCCAAGGAGGTAGAGAGTGGTAGAGACTGGTAAGCTGGGAAGTTCATATTCCATCCAAAGAGGGCAATCACTTCTGAGCTCTGGTATACTCTTGCTATGTGAGAATTTATTGACACTTTCTAATTCTTCCAGTTTCTCAAGTGAAGCCAGAATTCTGGATGTTTGCATTTTATCTCCTGCTATTAAAATGTTGACAACTAATAAAAAAATAACTGAGTGAGCCAGAGCAAACAAGGTATTTGGGCCACACAACGTCGTTGACCATGGGCCCCCAGTTGCCAGTGCTCGGAGAATTCAGAGGATAATAGCAGAGGAGTGTTGATACAGAGGTGTAGAGGAGACCAGAGTCCTTTGGCAGCACAGTATGAATTTGCATAAGCTCAATCCATGGTCCAGTGCCAAACTGCATGGAAAATACGGCTGGCTTCAAAAACGACCTTTGGGTTTTCAAAATAAGTCATTAATTATTTATAGCATAGCTGCTAGAGTTTTGCACATAAACAGAGTGAACTGTGAACTGCTTTTTGTTTCTGCAAGTGCTTATCTTAATGTGTTGGGAAGGTGATTGTATATCTCATCTAACAGAATTCACTTTAGGTGGAGAGACTGTTAGAACTAGAATCTGTTTCTTGTAGGCATTACTCAGGCCTTGGTTTACTTCGACACCATTTGGAGGTAGTGCTTTTAATACTGGAGGGGATCTGCTTTCTGGCTGCCAAACTTTTAAGATTATAAAGCTCTTCTTAACATAGTATGAGTGGGAATTGCAAGGAATATTTTTTGAGCACCTACTACCTGATAATATACTAAGCACTTAATCTATATTATCACTTTCTCTCTACAACTCTATAAGGAAGGCTCATTTCCTCTGTAGAGGAAGTTGAGACTAGCATCTTGTGGCAGACCGTATGACCTAGAGATGGAGGAAGTTTCCAAATCTAAGCTTGTGTAGTTCTTGCCACGATATCACCCTGTTTCCCATATAAGTATATACCCATTTTATGCGACATAAAGAAGACTATAGATTATTATAATAGAGAGTATGCAAACATCTCAAACTTTCGTGTTTCATGCTATGAACTAAAACAAGTGATGGTTTTAGAGACAATTTAAGATTTGCAACATATTTTTAATTCTTATATCTCTTAAAAAGTCTAAGAATTTAGGGGCGCCTGGGTGGCTCAGTCATTAAGTGTCTGCCTTCGGCTCAGGTCATGATCCTAGGGTCCTGGGATCGAGCCCTACATCAGGCTCCCTGCTCGGCGGGAAGCCTGCTACTCCCGCTCCCACTCCCCCTGCTTGTGTTCCCTCTCTCGCTGTCTCTCTCTCTGTCAAATAAATAAATAAAATCTTATTAAAAAAAAGTCTTAAGAATTTAGAACCAAACTGAATGAAATAGATGGTGTAGGTGGGACTTTTTGCCCCCTCCATTCCTCACTCAAAATAAGAAAGGGGTAATTTTAATTACTTTTTCCCTTATTTAATTTATAATGATCCACACATAGAGTTGCACATATCTGTTCCCTTTCCCTACCATTGTTGTCTAACTCTCCCCTACTGAGTTATTATATAAAGATTTTAAAGAGAATTTTTAGGTCTGTAAGTGAAGAAAGGAAAGTGTGGAAATGTAAACGCTGTATTCTGGGACCCAAGCAGGCCTGGGTTATCTACATGGGAACCTTCTACCCTAACATTTTCTTCCATGTGACCAGGACTTTCTCACCTCATCCTGTCAGACACCAATGTTACCAGGGACCACTTGGGCCTAACAGTCATCCTTTTAAAATGCTTCCTGGAGGGTGATCACCTTTTATCTTGCTTCTGGGAGTTATATAGCCTTAAGCCTCCATCCTGCCTGAGCAATTGTTGGGCACTTGCTAAATGTTAATCATTGATGCCTCTCTGCGGGCGGTTTAGCTCAAGATCAAGAAGGCTGTCTGAGAAGGGAGGTGGGCTGGAAAAATCTCAGCCAAGTAGTAGAGCAGAAAGTTCAGAGAACAGTAATAGGGAAAGCCACAAAGAACTCAGAATTTCTTGAGAACCTTAGTGTGAATCCTTGCAGACAAGGAGGTATAGAAGTGGAAGGAAATTTTCACTAGCCTGCTGTGATCTGTAGTACAGTTTTCCTCCTGAAGAGGTCATTTTGACCTCTGTGTGTCACATGCAGCTCATCTTTCTGCCTTGGGAGTGGGAGAAAGAGCTTACGAAATATCCACTTAACTTTTTTCGGTTAGGCTGAATACAAAGGAGTTGCACAAATCTGTAGGAATATTGCCAAGAAAGCTAAATTTCTATGAGCATATCCAACCCTGGAACTTAGGAATGGAGAAAAGAAATTATTGCTGCCTCCTTCAATGTCCACAAATAAATAGGCTTCTATTCTAAATGTAGATGGGATGGATGGAGCAGCGTGGGGAAAGAAGAAAGAAGCAGGAGAGGAGGAATAATAATTTCTGAAATTATTGAAAAACAGAAAAGCTTTCATGGTTTAGTTTGGAGATGTTAGGCCTCTCTGAGTCAGCTGGTCTGATGATAGAGGAGAGAGATTGGAGGTATGGGGATCCTCTCTTGCTTCTGTCTCTTTCAAAGAAGGTCCTTTTCACACTGGGAAGGGTAGAATAGCATAGTTAAGAGTGAGTCCTCACTGAGGAGGTAAAATTTAAGACAGTACCTACTTGATTTAAATGGGTTATCCAATATCTTTGATTCTAGACATTATAATACTTTTTGTTGTTGTTGTTAACTTCAGGAAGCATCTCATAATCAATATATAGTTAATATGGCAGGGTATTTTCCCCTGAAAACTTGTTATAAAGTAACTGGTTCATTAGTCTCTTGATCATGTCTTAGAATAAGGGAAGTTAAGGTATTTTCCTTATAGGATGTTCTGTTTCAAATCACTACAGACATCTGTCAGTCGTTGAACTGAAGAATTATAGTGAAAGATGCTGAAAGACTTGGAAGTTGTAGAGAAAGGTACTAGAAGATTGGAAATGAGGAAATGTGATTTGTATTTCAAAAGGGATAAGAAGATGGGCTGACAAGGTTGATATTGTTCCTGGGCAATACTCTAGAACAGGGGTCAGCAAAGTTTTTCTGTAAAGGAACAGATAGTAAATATTTTTGGCTTTGTGGCCATATAGACTCTGTCACAATTGCTTAGTTCTGCCATTGTAGCATGAAAACAGCTATAAATGCCATGTAAGCAAATGAACATTGCTGTGTTCCAATAAAACTTTATTTATAGAAGTAGGAGGAGCAGGCCAGATTTGGCCCACAGGTGGTAGTTTGACATCCTCTGCTTTAGAATAAATTATTAAGTGGGTTTTGGGGGGTTTTTTGTTTTTGTTTTTTGTGAGTATGGAGGGAACTGGTCAGTCTTCATTCTTTGGGAATAGATCAGGACTAGGAAGTTCTTCTCCACCATTTTTCAGCAGAGTTACTATTATTACATAAGATCAAAAGTACAGTTTATTTTGATGTCATTGAGGCATTTGGCAGAATGTTTCGAAGGAAGCTTTATGGATGAAGAAATGTAGACCACTGCCAATTAGGTAGTTAACTCTTCAGTGCCTGCTATCTTTGAAATGATAAGAAGCATTGGCTGATGACACTATATGAGAGCAAGCAGCAAATGAATGATACCAGAACAATTTAATAGTATCATTTCTTTAAAAGACTCTGTATGTTAGCTTTTGAGATAAAAAGAACTGCAAACATGACGTTTGATAAATTACCCAATATGTTTGATGGAATTATATATAGTAAAATGATATTATCTTTCTCAAAGAGCATCATCGTACCCCACTGCTCCCTTCCTGAAACGTAGTGTCCCACTCAGTATAGTCTTCTTTCCTTGGCCCTAAAATACACTGTAGTTTTTTTGTAAGATTTTATTTATTTATTTGACAGGGAGAGAGAGCAGGGGGAGTGGCAGGCAGAGGGAGAGGGAGAAGCGGGTTCCCTGCTGAGCAAGGAGCCCTGTGCGGGACTCGATCCCAGGACCCCGGGATCATGACCTGAGCCAAAGGTAGACACTTAACCGACTGAGCCACCCAGGTGCCCCATACTGTATTTTTAATCAATAAATTTAATTGTATAATGGCAAATTAAACTTTTGGTGGCTCAAACTTCATCTTCATACCAGGTTTCTATTGACTAACAAGCATACAGTAGGAACATTCATAAATTAAAAACTGTATCTCCCAAGCTCAGTGTTTAAACGGAAGTGGACGGGGCACTTGGGTGGGCTCTGTGTTAAGCGTCTGTCGGCTCAGGTCATGATCCCAGGGTCCTGGGATCGAGCCCCATGTTGGGCTTCCTGCTCCGCGGGAAGCCTGCTTCTCCCTCTCCCACTCCCCCTGCTTGTGTTCCCTCTCTGGCTGTCATTCTCTCTGTCAAATAAATAAAATCTTTAAACAAACAAACAAACAAACAAACAGGAGTGGGCGATACAGGCTTCCGGTTACAGAATGAATAAGTCGTGGGGATGAAAGGTACAGAATAAGGAAAACAGTCACTGTGTGGTGGCAGATGGTAGCCACACTTGTGAGCAGAGCATAACTTACAGAGTTGTGGAGTCGCTATACTGTATAGCTGAAACTAATGTAACATTGTCAACTATACTTCAATTTAAAAAGAAGACTTTACAGGGGCTCCTAGGTGTCTCAGTAGGTTGAGCATCTCACCCTTGGCTTTGACTCAGGTCATGATCTCAGGATTATGAGATCAAGCCCTGCATCAGGCTCCACGCTTAGCACAGAGTCTACTTGAGATTCTCTCTCCCTCTCCCTCTGTCCCTCCCCTTGCTCCCACACACACTCTCTCTCTCTCTCTCTCTCTAATAAATAAATAAAATCTTTAAAAAAAAGTAAACAAAACTTCACAGATAACACAATGTAAAATAAGCCCTTCATGTGCGGCGGTTTTCCAACAACTCTAACATTCTGGACTCACCAACATTTTAAGTCCACACTAAACCAAAAATTCCTCAGGATTGTAAGTTTTAGTCACAAAGCCTACATACTTTCCCTTCCGAAGACTCAGAAGTATTTGATGTTCTGTCATGTATTCACGTTTCCCAGAAAATGTCAGTCCTATTCTAGAATGCAGTGTGCAAAGGAGAAAAAATTCAGAGTCTGTGACAGAGGGTCAGAGAGGACACGGAGCAGCAGAAGCAGGTATAATTGAATAAAAGTGTGTCAGCTGGGACTCAGTACTACAAGGGACAGAAAGCCAGCTCCATCTGGCCTAAAAAAGAGAGAGCAAGGAAGGGTGAGGGAAAGGAGTGATTCTTAGCAATTTATTAGCTTCTGTGGCTGTAAAGTCCAGAAATGTGGCTAGTTCCTAATCATGCAAACATTGTCACCAAGTACAAGTCGCTGGTTTCTCTCTGCTCTTACTTCCATGATGGTAGCCTTGCCCTCCCTTTCACATTGTGACCTTCAGCAGCTTCAGGCTCTTCCCATTATGTTGGCCAAACAGCCCTGACAGTTCATACCCTCACACCTCACTATTCAGGAAGATGAGAGAGCTGCTTTGTCAGGAGCTCCTATGGGAGAAGGAGAACTCCAGAAGCCCGAGGGTTCCTTTAACTTTTGCTTTCATTAGCTCTATTAGTTTATGTACCAGTCCCTGAACCCGTTGTTATGGAGGTGGGTAGAACGTGCTGATTGGCTTACATCCACCAAGGCCCGCGCCCCAGGGCTAGAGGTAGTGTCCCCCACTCAGACTCTAAGAGAATGGGGAAGGACTGTTTTCTCAAAGGGGACTTGGGGTCCTGCTCCCAGGAGGGAGGGATATGTTGGGCAACAGACAGCTGTCTACTACAAGGACTTTAAGAAGTGATAGCATGGAGGAAAGGACCAAAGAGGAGGTCTTCCAGATAAACAGCACAGCATCCTTATGCCTTTTCTATTTGTGTGTAGCTTTTAAAGCATCACTGATATGGTAATAATGCATCCCTGATATTCATAGTGATGAACCTGAGACATCTAGGAAAGGTTAAATTATGTTTGAGTTACTGAGATGGGGAAGAAGTTAATGGATGTTGGAAAGGTTTATGTGTGTGTTAATAAATATCAGTGTTTTAAAAGGACTTAAATAAGCCGACCAAAAAGCTCTTTTTACCATATCAGGGTTTTTTTTTTCTTTCTTTTTAATGTCTAGTATTTCCTTGTTCTTAATCTTAACGTGTACCTCACCAGAGCCATGGGTTTAACTGTGAACTGTTTTCACAAGCTGTGCTTTATTTGGTTTATATCTTAACAAAGTAAAATTACATTTATTGAAGAAAGTACTGTTTTTTGCTTTTGTCCAGAATGCATACACAGCCACGGCTATCAACAGCACCAACTTTTGCACCTCTGCAAAGGATGCCTTTGTCATTCTTGTGGAGAACGCTTTACGGGTGGCTGCCATCAACACAGTGGGGGATTTCATGTTATTCCTAGGCAAGGTAAGACCAGATATGTTATCTGAGACATACAGTGAATTTTTGCATATATATATTTGCTTTTTTTTAAGATTTTATTTATTTATTAGAGAGAGAATGAGAGATAGCATGAGAGGGAAGAGGGTCAGAGGGAGAAGCAGACTCCCCACTGAGTGGGGAGCCCGATGTGGGTCTCGATCCCGGGACTCCAGGATTGTGACCTGAGCTGAAGGCAGTCGCTTAACCAACTGAGCCACCCAGGCGCCCTATATTTGCTTTTTCATTTGAAAAATATCTAGCCCACCAAAAAACTAAAAGTAATATATGGAATATAAAAGAAGCACTTACAAAGCCCTTAGTATGTGTCAGGCGTTGTTCTAAGTACTTTACCTGTATAGTGCTCATTTAATCCTAGCAACAACTTTGTAAAGAAAGTTCTATTATTATCCTCATTTTACAGATGGGGAACTGAGATGCAGCAGTTAAGTAATCTGTCCATGTTTCTCCTTACATATTTTGATCTGTAAAGAATTCAGGAATAGTCTGCTTAGTGGTTAGGGGTGCTGTATCTGGACCCTGACTACCTGGATTTAAATCCTGGCTCTGTTACTTACTAGCTGTGTGACCTGAGGCAGGGTACATAAGCATTCTGTGCCTCCGTTTGTTCATATGTGGAAGTGGGATAATAATAGAGCCAAACCCTTAGGGTTGTGAGGATTAGATGGGTTAATACATGTAGTGTACCTAAGACAGTGCTTGACACTTTGTAAGTTCTTGATGAATGTTGGCTGTCACTGTTACTGTATATAAATGCTTTTAAAACAGAGCTGTGTGGGAATGAGACTTATGTGTCCTTAAAGTGTCTGAAAAGAGGTAATTTTTCTATATTACTAAAATCTGCAGAATAATAAATAACATTATCATTGGATTTTTTGTATCTGTAGCTCCAACCATAAAATACTCAGAAAATTTGAAAAATTGAACTAACACCACCATAACCTAATAATATCATTTTCATATATTTCCTCCCGGTGCTTTTTTATAGGCTTATATATCTGTAGTCCAACAATCATAGCATACTTACCAGTTTGTTCTGCCCTTTGCATTTATATTATATCGTATCCAGTTCTCCTATTGCTTTGATAATCTTCATAATTATTCATAATCATGATGGGTAGTATTTTATCAAATGCTATTCATAGACATTCTCTTACTACTAAACACTTAGGTTATTCCAGCCACTGTGTTTTGAAAATGTTTTTGAAAAGGAAAAAATACTTGGTGTAGAGAGGCCAAGATACCATGGCATGGTGTCAAGTTCTCAGGCAACTGTCATCTAAAAAGAATTATAAAACTGTGCAGTTGTTTTGAAAATCTGTGATTAAACTTACACTATTGGATTTGTTCTTGTCATATTTTTACAAGAGGAAATGTTTTATACTAAGGATTGAATGAGTCAGTCCATGTTAAGGACTGAGTATAGTGTTTGACACTCTTATTAACTATTGCTATTATTTATATGCTATATGACTAATTTAGGAAGGCTTCAGATTTTTTTGTCTATTTTATATGTTACATATTTATAATTTATCCCTACTGCTAAGAAGGATATGAGGCAGCTTAAAATGTGAACATATGCACAGAGAGCAGTTAAAATAGAAGAGAAACCATATAGAGGAATAACTGAAAATTATACTCAGGGGCAGCATTTGATCATGATGGTGATTTTAGTAAACTCTGATGGAGACACTTGCTCAGTACGAGGTACTGAGGAATGTACTTTATGTGAAGTGTTATTCATCCTCTCCTGTAGGGTGAGCCACTACTATTATCTTCATTTTATAGCAGAGGAAGCCAAAGTTTAAAGAACTAGAATGTGACAGAGCTGGAGTTCAAACTTAGGTCTGTCTGACTTCTCAGTTTTCAGTCACTATGTACTGACATTAAGTTTGCCCTTGGACTTTTTTTTTTTTAAAGTCTTTTGATTCAGTAATTCTCTTGATGGTAAACCACTGCTAGAAATAATTCTAAATACAGAAAAATACAGCATTATTTCTAATAGTTATCAATTGCAAACAATCTACTGCTTACCAATAGAGAAATGGTTAGAAATAATAGTCAGCTGACTGTTATTCACCTGTTACACCATGTTTTTCATTAAAAGTTTATAATATGATAAGTACATATGACAAGTGAAAAGGCTGAGTAAAACTACTTGACTATAACTGTTAAGTACTGTTTAAGAATGTACATGAGAAAGAATTACTCTCTCAAAATGTTAATGATTATCTTTGGATATTGAAAATATGAGTGAGAGGGAGAAGCAAGATGGCGGAAGAGTAGGAGACCTAAATTTCGTCTGGTCCCAGGAATTCAGCTGGATAGTTATCAAACCATTCTGAACACCTACAAACTCAACAGGAGATCGAAGAAAACAATAGCCGCAACTCTCTGAACAGAAAAGCGACCACTTTCTAGAAGGTAGGACGTGCGGAGAAGTGAATCCAAGGTGATATTTGGGAAGATAGAGTGGGAAGGGAGCCTCTGTCAGCCAGCTACCGGCAAGTGATAGAGCAGTGGAGCCTCGGAACTTTTAGAAGTCTGCTCCGCTGAGGGACGTCGCTCCAGTGGCTAAGCAGGGGGTGGAACCCTCACTGGGACACTGTAGTCTCAGGACCCTCATGGTCACAGAAAGACTGGAGGTGCCTGAGTGCGGCAGAGCTCCCAGGTATTGGAGAAGGGAAGCCGGTTGCAGAGACGGAGCCGAGGAGTGGGATCTCAGCTCGGGGTGGCCATAAACCATGATCCGTGGCACACTCGGACCACTGCTCTTCCAGCAGGGACCCAACAAGCGGCAGATCTGGGGAGACTCCCCTTCCTCCCCCGGGAGGAGCGGCACAAGAGCACACCGCAGGACTCTGCTGGGTTTGGAGACTCCAAATGGGGTCGGGTGCCAGAGATAGAAATGCTTGGTCTCAGGCCGGGTGAGCACAGAGTGAGGCTGGAGACTGGAGAGACAGGAGTGATTGACTGCTTTTCTCTGGGGGCTCACTTTGAAGGGGGGCCCCAGCTGTTGGGTCCTCCGGGACCAGAGATTGGGAAGCCGCCATTTTCACTCTCATCCTCCAAAGCTGTACAGAAAGCTTTCAGGGAACAAAAGCTACTGAGAGCAAACCTGAACAGATTACCTAGCACAGCCCCTGACAAGGGTGTTGAAATTCCGCCTCAGGCAAAGACATTTGAGAATCACTGCAATGGGCCCCTTCCCCAGAAGATCAGCAAGAACAGCCAGCCAAGACCAAGTTTACCGATCAATGAGAAGGGCAAAACTCCAGCACTAGGGGAATAACAGCACATAGAATTCATGGCTTTTTCCCCATGATTCTTTAGTCTTTCAAAGTTAATTTTTAAATTTTTCTTTATTTTTTCTTTTTCTATTTTTTTAATTGAATTTTTCTTCTTTCCTTTTTCAACCAACATCCTATTTATCAATTCCTTTTTTAAAGTCTTTTTTAATTTTCATTTTTACAGTCATATTCTATTCATTGTATTTAACCTTATTTTTTGTGTGTATGTATATATATATGTGTGTGTGTGTGTGTGTGTGTGTGTGTGTGTGTGTGTGTGTGTGTATATACAAGTTTTTCTTTCTTTAAGATTTTGGGATGCAATTTCTTCTAACAGACCAAAATATACCCAAAATCTAGTGTGTGGCTCTGTTCTATTCACCAGCCTGATCATATTCTTTTTTTTTTTTCTTTCTTTCTTTTCCCCCTGGTTTCGGGTCTCTTCTGATTTGTTTAGTGAATATTTTTCTGGGGTCGTTGTTACCCTTTTAGCATTTTGTTCTCTCATTCATCTATTCTCCTCTGGACAAAATGACAAGATGGAAAAACCTCAAAAAAAAAGAACAAGAGACAGTACTGACTGCCAGGGACCTAATTAATACAGACATTAGTAATATGTCAGAAATAGAGTTCAGAATGACTATTATAAAGATACTAGCTGGGCTTGAAAAAAAGCATAGAAGATACTAGAGAATCACTTTCTGGAGAAATAAAAGAACTAAAATCTAACCAAGTCGAAATCAAAAAGGCTATTAATGAGGTGGAATCAAAAACGGAGGCTTTAACTGCTAGGATAATGAGGCAGAAGAGAGAATTAGTGATATAGAAGACCAAATGATGGAAAGTAAAGAAGCTGAGAAAAAGAGATAAACAACTACTGGATCACGAGAGAATTGGAGTGATAAGTAATACCATAAAGCGAAACAACATTAGAATAATTGGGATTCCCAGAAGAAGAAGAAAGAGAGAGAGGGGCAGAAGGTATATTGGAGCAAATTATAGCAGAGAACTTCCTGAATTGGGGGAAGGAAACAGGCATCAAATCCAGGAGGCACAGAGAACCCCCTTCAAAATCAATAAAAATAGGTCAACACCCTGACATCTAATAGTAAAACTCACAAGTCTCAGAGACAAAGAGAAAATCCTGAAAGCAGCTCGAGACAAGAGATCTGTAACCTACAACGGTAGAAGCATTAGATTGGCAGCAAACCTATCCACAGAGACCTGGCAGGCCAGAAAGGACTGGCATGTTATATTCAGAGCACTAAACAAGAAAAATAAGCAGCCAAGAATACTATATCCAGCTAGACTGTCACTGACAATAGAAGGAGAGATAAAAAGCTTCCAGGACAAACAAAAACTAAAAGAATTTGCCAACACCATACGAACCCTACAAGAAAGGGGTCCTTTAAGCAAAGAAAGAATCTAAAGTAACATAAACCAGAAAGGAACAGAGACAATATACAGGAACAGTCACCTTATAGGCAATACAGTGGCACTAAATTCATATCTTTCAGTAGTTACCCTGAATGTAAATGGGCTAAATGCCCCAATCAAAAGACACAGGCTATCAGATTGGATAAAAAAACAAGACCCATCGATATGCTGTCTGCAAGAGACTCATTTTAGACCCAAAGACACCTCCAGATTGAAAGTGAGGGGGTGGAAAACCATTTACCATAATAATGGACATCAAAAGAAAACTGGGGTGGCATTCCTTATATCAGACAAATTAGATTTTAAACCAAAGACTATAATAAGAGATGAGGAAGGACACTACATCATACTTAAAGGGTCTATCCAACAAGAAGATCTAACAATTGTAAATATCTATGCCCCTAACATGGGAGCAGCCAATTATATAAGCCAATTAATAACAAAAGCAAAGAAACACATCAACAACAACACAATAATAGTGGGGGGCTTTAACACCCCCCTCACTGAAATGGACAGATCATCTAAGCAAAAGATCAACAAGGAAATTAAGGCTTTAAATGACACACTGGACCAGATGGACTTCACAGATATATTCAGAACATTCCATCCTAAAGCAACAGAATACACATTCTTCTCTAGTGCCCATGGAACATTCTCCAGAATAGATCACATCCTGGGTCACAAATCAGGTCTCAACCGGTACCAAAAGATTAGGATCATTCCCTGCATATTTTCAGACCATAATGCTTTGAAACTAGAACTCAATCACAAGAGGAGAGTCAGAAAGAACTCAAATACATGGAGGCTAAAGAGCATCCTACTAAAAAATGAATGGGTCAACCAGGAAATTAGAGAAGAATTAAAAAAAATTCATGGAAACAAATGAAAATGAAAACACAACTGTTCAAAATCTTTGGGATGCAGCAAAGGTGGTCCTAAGAGGAAAGTATATAGCAATACAAGCCTTTCTCAAGAAACAAGAAAGATCTCAAATACACAACCTAACCCTACACCTAAAGGAGCTGGAGAAAGAACAGCAAATAAAGCACGAGAAGAGAAATAATAAAGATCAGAGCAGAAATCAATGAACTAGAAACCAAAAGAACAGTAGAACAGATCAACAAAAGTAGGAGCTGGTTCTTTAAAGAATTAATAAAATTAATAAACCCCTGGCCAGACATACCAAAAAGAAAAGAGAAAGGACCCAAATAAATAAAATCATGAATGAAAGAGGAGAGATCACAACCAACACCAAAGAAATACAATTACAAGAACATATTATGAGCGACTATATGGCAGCCAGTTAGACAGTCTGGAAGAAATGGATGCATTCCTAGAGACATATAAACTACCAAAACTGAACCAGGAAGAAATAGAAAACCTGAACAGACCCATAACCAGTAAGGAATTTGAAGCAGTCATCAAAAGTCTCCCAACAAACAAGAGCCCAGGGCCAGATGGCTTCCCAGGGGAATTCTACCAAACATTTAAAGAAGAAATAATACCTGTTCTTCTGAAACTGTTCCAAAAAATAGAAATGGAAGGAAACCTTCCAAACTCGTTTTATGAGGCCAGCATTCCCTTGATCCCAAAACCAGACAAAGACCCCATCAAAAAAGAGAACTACAGACCAATATCCCTGATGAATATGGATGCAAAAATTCTCACCAAAATACTAGCCAATAGGATCCAACAGTACATTAAAAGGATTATTCTCCACGACCAAGTGGGATTTATTCCTGGGCCGCAAGTTTGGTTCAACATCTGCAAATAAATCAATGTGATACAATACATTAATAAAAGAAAGAACAAGAACCATATGATCCTCTCAATAGATGCAGAAAAAGATTTGACAAAGTACAGCATCCTTTCTTGATTAAAAGTCTTCGGAGTGTAGGGATAGAGGGTATATACCTCAATATCATAAAAGCCATCTATGAAAAACCCACAGCAAATATCATTCTCAGTGGGGAAAAACTGAGAGCTTTTCCCCTAAGATCAGGAACACGGCAGGGATGTCCACTATCACCACTGATATTCAACATAGTACTAGAAGTCCTAGCCACAGCAGTCAGACAACAAAAAGAAATCAAAGGCATCCAAATCAGCAAAGAAGAAGTCAAACTCTCACTCTTTGCAGATGATATGATACTTTATGTGGAAGACCCAAAAGACCACCCCAAAACTGCTAGAACTCATAGAGTAATTCAGTAAAGTGGCAGGACATAAAATCAATGCACAGAAATCAGTGGCATTCCTATACACCAACAACAAGACAGAAGAAAGAGAAATTAAGGAGTCAATCCCATTTACAATTGCACCCAAACCATAAGATACCTCGGAATAAATCTAACCAAAGAGGCAAAGAATCTGTACTCAGAAAACTATAGAATACTCATGAAAGAAATTGAGGAAGACACAAAGAAATGTAAAAACGTTCCATGCTCATGGATTGGAAGAACAAATATTGTGAAAATGTCAATATTACCTAGAGCAATCTACACATTTAATGCAATCCCTATCAAAATACCATCTACTTTTTTCAAAGAAATGGAACAAATAATCCTAAAATTTGTATGGAACCAGAAAAGACCCCAAATAGCCAGAGGAATGTTGAAAAAGAAAAGCAAAGCTGGCGGCATCACGATTCCAGACTTCCAGCTCTATTACAAAGCTGTCATCATCAAGACAGTATGGTACTGGCACAAAAACAGACATATAGATCAGTGGAACAGAACAGAGAGCCCAGAAATGAACCCTCAACTCTAACGTCAGCTAATCTTCGACAAAGCAGTAAAGAAAGTCCAATGGAAAAAAGACAGTCTCTTCAACAAATGGTGTTGGGAAAATTGGACACGTGCAGAAGAATGAAACTGGACCATTTCCTTACACCACACACAAAAATAGACTCAAAATGGATGAAGGACCTAGATGTGAGACAAGAATCCATCAAAATCCTTGAGGAAAACACGGGCAGCAACCTCTTAGACCTCGCAGCAACTTCTTCCTAGAAACATCACCAAAGGCAAGGGAAGCAAGGGCAAAAGTGAACTATTGGGACTTTCTCAAGATAAAAAGCTTTTGCATACAAAGGAAACAGTCCAACAAAACCAAAAGACCACCGACAGAATGGGAGAAGATATTTGCAAATGACATATCAGATAAAGGGCTAGTATCCAAAATCTATAAAGAATTTATCAAACTCAACACCCAAAGAACAAATAATCCAATCAAGAAATGGGCAGAAGACATGAACAGACATTTTTCTAAAGAAGACATCCAAATGGCCAACAGACACATGAAAAAGTGCTCAGCATCACTCGGCATCAGAGAAATCCAAATCAAAACCTCCATGAGATACCACCTCACACCAGTCAGAATGGCTAAAATTAACAAGTCAGGAAACGACAGATGTTGGCGGGGATGCGGAAAAAGGGGAACCCTCCTACACTGTTGGTGGGAATGCAAACTGGTGCAGCCACTCAGGGAAACAGTATGGAGGTTCCTCAAAAAGTTGAAAATAGAGCTACCCTACGACCCATCAATTTTACTACTTTAGGGTGTTTACCCTAAAGATACAAATGTAGTAATCTGAAGGGGCACGTGCACCTGAATGTTTATAACATCAATGTCCACAATAGCCAAACTATGGGAAAAGCCTAGATGTCCATCAACAGATGAAT